>NW_027521597.1:383687-413415 GCF_052094955.1 Ictidomys tridecemlineatus | reverse complement strand
AGCATGCCAGGTCCCAAGCAGGGGCCAGCCAACTTGCTCTGTGCAGCCCAGATGGCTGACCGGGGCTCCTCCTGAGTGTGAGGATGCGGGAGAGGCACAGGGGTCGCCAGGACAGCGCGAGCTGGAGGAGGTGTGGCCCCGTAAAACCCTGCGTGTGTCCCAGGAAGGGCACCAGGTCTGGCTGAGGCCTCAGGCCTCTGACCTCGGGGTGAAGGAAGATCTTCAAGGTCAGAGAATGGGACCAAGTCAAGGGTGTCTATGCCAGGGGTGGTGCCGGAGCCTGGCTGGCTGGGTGCCTGGGCGGCCTCCCCAGCAACTTCCCGGGCTTCCTCTCGTGGCTGGACCACCAACTGCCATGGTCTTGTGCTTCTGTGGCCACCCACTTTGGTGTTAGGGTCAAGAGCAGACGCATGGCACAGGGATGGGGGCTGCTCCTACACTGCATGAGTGCCCGGTTCTTAGAGGTGGACGTCTCACCAGCCACATGGCAGGAGAGCAGGGCCACGGCTCACCACGGTCAGACGTGGGCAGGCGGTGGTCTTTATGGACAGTAACCTCTGCCCTCCCTGTGGTCCAGGCACAGGGCCTCCCTCCTGCCCTGGAATCAGATGCCTGTCACTGGCTGTGAGCTCCAAGGTTCTAGGAGCGAGGCCAGGTCAGCTCTGGAACTAGGCTGTCAGCAGCAGCAGAGGCCTGGGCTGCCTGGACACCAGCCCCAGTGCCGGAAGGAAGCCTGCCTGGGCCACCAGAAGACCTGGAAGTGAACGGACACTCCCCCACCTGCCTCAGTGGCCGGAGGGCAGCCCCAAGGAGCCCAGTATGTGGGGAGACCTTCTAGAACCATCCAGATTGGCCAGGTTGCAGGTGGACGCAGGCCAGTGGATGGTCCTATGGATGAAGCCCTGAGGTCAGGGCAGCAGAATGGACCTGTCAACACTGAATTATCAGGAAACAGGGGCCACCGTGGTTTTCATCCACACAGACAACTGTGATGAGCAGAGACCTAGTGTCCCTGATGCCTGGGACCCGGCCTGCTCAAATCCCACAGAGACAGAAGGGGGACCTGCCGAAGGCGAGCCTCGGACAGCAATGGAGGGGGCTGAGAAGGCTGTGTCTCCCCCCGGCAGGACTCTGGGCGGGTCCGGGGCACACAGCCTCTGCTGAGAGCCACCTCCTCCACCAGCACAGCCACCCCCCAGCCAGGCCAGAGGGCTCCCCACCCGCACCGTGTCCCTTCAGTGTCTGCAGCTCCCCTTCATTATGGAAGCTGACAGAATGCAAATTAGTTTCTAAAGGAACCAGCAAAAGGGGCAATTTTTCTCATTTAATGTTCAGATGAGCTGTCTGTCTCCCGGGTGCACAGTCTCATTAGAATTCAGAGACTAATTTTTGTCCATCAGCATAAGATCATTGGTTTGGGTAAGGTTTGGGGGGCCTCTTTGGAATGAGGCCAGCTCACACACCAGAGGCCCCCACAGCACAGCGCCACCCGAGGCTCCTTGTGCAGCGCCCGACCCCCATATTGAGAGGCCTGGGCCGGAGCTAAGAACCCAGTGACCCCCAACAGCCTGGATGACACCAGCCCAAACCCTCTGAAGGCCCTGGGTACCCCCAACCTCTGCTGAGGAGCGGGGAGACTCCAAGCCCACGTTTCCTCCAGTGTTTGGCCCAATGCTCCCCGTGGTCTAAGAACTATGAAAGGAGCCCCTGCTCCTGAGGGCCAAGTCTCCCAGGAGCCAGGAAGGCCTCTGTTCAGCCGGCTTTCTGCTACTGTGTCAACAACCCGGAAAATAGCAGCTTAGACGAGGAAAGATTTATTTCGGCTCATGGTTTCAGTCCAAGTGGGCTGGCTCCATTGTGGGTAAACCGAGGGGGGGCAGCATCATGGTGAAAGGGTGTGGCAGAGCAAACGAAGCAGACAGAGGGCATGAGGACGGAACAGATCCAGGATGGCCCTTCCTGGGCAGGCCCCTAGAGACCTGCTTCTGCCAACTGGGCTCCCGACACCCCACAGGTTTTACCCTTTGCAGTGTCCACTCAGCTATGACCATCGTGGATTAATCCACTGGTGGGTCAGACCCACCCCAAGATCCCTTCACTTCCCCAAAGCTCCTCCTCTCTGAACACTGCTGTGTTGGGGGATGTTGTGGTTTAGATATGAGGTGTCCCCAAAGCTCACGTGTGAGACAATGTACGAAAATCAGAGGTGAAATGACTGAGCTTGAGAACATTACCCTGATCAGCACATCGATCCACTTGAATGGATTAATTCGATTGACTGCAAGCTGGTGAGGTATGGAGGAAGGGGGCCATGCCTTTGGAGTTTGTACTTTGTCCCCAGTGAGGACAGCTCTCTCTACTTCCTGGTGCCATGTCCTGAGTGGCTTTCCCTCTCCATGCCCTTCTGCCCTGATGCTCTGCCTCACCTGGGCACAGAGGGATGGAGTCAGCCATCGACGGGCTGCGACCTCAGACACCTGAGCCTAGTAACCCTTCTTCCTCTAACTTGTTCTGTGGGTCTCTTGGTCACAGTGGCAAACAGCTGACTAAAGCAGGACATTCCAGATCCCACGGTGGCACCCTCCACCACAGGCCCCCTTGCCCCCGGAAAGCAGGGCAGCCCAGGGCCCTCCGCTCCAGCTAGACCCCATCCCAGGTCAGGACCTGCAGGATCCTGTCCCTCTGAAGGACATTACCAACTCCAGTTTCCCAGGAAGTATCGACTCAGAGAGTGTCCACGCAGGGACATGCAGCCAGCAACCCCCTCAACCAGGACTGGGACATGGATCTGCTTGGGCTGAAGATCCACGTCTGCCGTCTGCAGCCAACGCCTCCTGGCCACCCCCCCACCCCCCCCCGCCCAGGGAGGGCTGCTGAAGCGCCCTGGAGGGAAGGCTCCGGAGGATCCCAGATGCCAGCAAGGTCGGAGCCGAGCCTCTGAAGACGAGCGGAAGGCAGGAGCGCAGCTCTGCACATGGCAGCTCGGGTCTGTGTGGGTGAACTGCAGGCCACAGGCTCAGCTGCCCCAGAGCTGCTTCCCAGTGGAGCACCACCAAGGACAGAGCCTGGGGACATTGCAGAGAGCAGCAGTTGACCCAGGACTAGAGCCTCTGTTTTCACCAACAGGAAGAACTAAGCAACCTGAGAAGTGTCACCTACAGCCCTGGGAACACGAGGCCAAACACAACAGGACACAAGTTAAGCAATCGCTGCCCAGGCACAAGCACAGCGTGGTTCCCGAGCCCCCACGTCTCTGCCCTGGCAGCAGAGAGCCAGGACAAACTGGGCAGCTGCTGACCAGCTCCCCTGGACGGCATCCTGATGGACAGCTCAGCCGGTCTCCCAGCCATCTCAGGACGGCAAGAGGTGGGCCACAGGACCACATGGACTCCTGGGGGTCCGTGGAGGTGTGGATGAGGAGGACCACGTGGACTCCTGGGGGTCCATGGATGGTGGACGAGGAGGGACAGAGAGGGACCCCATCTCTCCTAAGAACACGAGAGGCCCTGGGACAGCAGCAGCACCACACAGAGGTGATCGGTGAGATGACCTGTGCAGTGAGCTGGAGAGGGCTCCAGGGCCCCCAAGTCCAGGTGGCCAAAGAGCCTCAGGGAATAGAGGAAGAGGATGGAGAACTGGGACAGCCAGGCTTCAAGGATGCTGAATGTCCCCAACAGGATCACCTCCCAGGACAGATTTTCAGCCTAAACAACAGCTCCTGGGTGAGGCTCCAAATTGCCAAGGGAGGAGCATGTTGGACAGGAGAGAGGGGCTGAGCTATGCCTGGCATGTAGAGGGCTGAATAGTCTCAGTTTGGGAGAACAGGAGAGAAAGTCCTGAGTGTCCAGAGGCTGGAGAAAGGACCCAGCCCACCCCATGCCACACAGAGACATCTCCTCTACAATAGAGGAGCACAGGTCTCACCTCAAAGTGAGCAGAGGAAAGAAAAGCCATCCAAAATAGAACATATACACAAACTGGCTAAGGCACCAGTTAGGGCCACACATGAGAAATGGGGGCTCTGTGGGTCTGCAGGTGCAGCTGAGAGCAGCGGGCGGCTGAAGGACAGCAGGGGAGGCACAGCCCGGGAGAGAACATGGTGGGTAAAGGGGAAGAGTGGGAATGTGGTGGTGCACACTTGGAATCCCAGCGACTTGGGAGGCTTAGGAGAAAGATTGCAAGGTGGAGGCCAGCCTGGGTTGGCCAGCTGAGGGCTGGCCATGGAGACTGACAGGTTCAGGATGGCTTCAGAGGGAGAAAGCACAGCTCAGAAGGGAGGGACTCACCAGCACCTGCATAGGCGCAGACGGAACAGAGGCAGATGATCCGAGCTGCACACGGGCAGCATCCCGAAACCTGGGCAGGGACACAGGCTGCCATCCTCACCATACAGTGCTCCTCGGGGCTCACCAACACGCCGGGGACAGTCCCCCAGAAGGGCCCAACCCAGTAGTGTTGAGTGCACTGGACTTCAGAGAAGCCTGCCAGGGAAACGCGGGCAAACACTAAGGAGATTTAGAAGTGGGATGAAACGTCCTTCGTCATCTGGTCGGGGGAGTTTCTAGATAAAAGGGCAAGATGTGCGGGTGTTGCCCTGCATGGACGTGGGCCAGCCCAGCGCACGTTCAGCCCCTGACACGGAGGAAAACTGTAACGAGAGCATCAGTGGACCTCGCCACAGTGAGGCCTCGCACCAGGACGGGACAGTGACCAGCCCAGGGCTCTGTAGCCGCCGATCTTGGAGGACCCAGACCACAGCGAAGAGCAGGGCAAGTGAGGACTCGGCCCCAGAGACCTGCACCGGGAGGGTCTGCACACACTTCCAGGACAGCCTTCAGCACACACTGTCGTGCACAGCACGTGCCGGTTTAACAGGAACCAGCACCACGGGACAAGTTTGCAGAGGGCAGTGTGACCTGGTGACACCGACTCATTGCAGGGGACGTGAGAATGGGGGAAGTGGAATAGTATGGGATCACAGGGATGGACCAGCCGAGAAAGACCTGATCCCTTCCGTGTGGAAGAAGGGCGGGGCCCAAGAGGAGGTCACCAGCTACGGCCACGAGGGCCGGCGTGGAGGCAGCACTGCCCGTCTGTGTGTGAAGGGACCCGAGGAGAGGGACTGGAAGACATCACTGCCTGGAAGACACTCAAAAATAACAGGCCCATCAAAGGCCTATTGGCAGTGCCGGGACGAGTGACACCGAGCCAGTCAACTCCCGCACTCAGCTCAAGCCTCCCTGAGAAGCCAGCTTAGCAAAGAAAACCCAAGTCAACCACAGGCACCCGGGGTGCCCTCAACAGAGACTCACAACAATAAAAGTTGAACAGCAGCAAGATCCGCTGAGAAAGTACCACCAGAAAGAGCAAGGGCCCATGGCCTCTGTCGCGGGGATCTCAGACAGAAGCTCCCGGCTCTGCAGAGCCAGCAGTCGGCAGAGCACACGCACTCGAGATCCCGTTCTCCACGACACACCACAACTCACACAGAGATGTCACCAGATATAAAGGTTCTGCCCAATCAAGAAAACACAGACTCTTTGATAAAGAGAAACTGCCAAAATAGCAGAATACATCTAGTAGGATGAGAGAGAGACTGGCCAACCCATCAATCACAGGTAGAAGACCTGAACAGCAGAAGCACACCAGGCACACTTGGAATTTTAAACTGAACTACTTATTGAGTACACAGGATACAATCGAAAACACGGACCACATTGTTAAGCCACAATGTACACACTGTATTATATCATTGCTATATGATATTGCACATATTACATTATCATTTCATTGTATCATAACAAATCAAAATGGAAAATTTGAAACAAGCTTGCAAAATATCTGGCACACCATGTTGAGATAAAAACGAATCCCAGATTTGTGGACTCAGCTACCTCTGTTCTCTGAGGAACATTCATAGTGAGTATTCTACAAACTAAATATTGAATTTAAAATGTGGGGAAATAGCCATAAAGTATCTGGAAAGAAGCAAAAGGAAGTAATTAATAAAGACAAACAGAGAAAAGCATGAAGAAGGCAGGAACACCGTAGAATGATCACATCAGCAGGCAAGCATCTGAAAAGATAGAGCTCTGGCTTCTGTTTTACACTTCTGCCCGTGTAAGACACAGCGTTGTCCTGAGGAACAGCCTGTCTGAGGGACAGCTTGTCAGAGGTGCTCAGCAGGCTCCTCTGTGCCTGTGTCTGGGGAACTGGTAACAGATCCCAATAGTCTACCTGTTTTTTTGAAAGAGAAGAGCACAAATGTGCCAAGAAGGAAATACCTGACAACATGGAAGTTTTTTAAGTTTTTTTTTTTTTTAAATAGCACATTTCTATGAAAATAAATTGTAAGGCCCAATTGAATAGACAATTTTCAAGAAAAACATCAACCAAGGGGGGGGGATTAACATCAATGCTGATGGTCTAAAAAGACCCATTTTATGTAAAAAAATTAAATTTGTAAAGTTTACGCCCATGAAACCAGTGAAAAAGCCCAGATAAGTTTATGAAGAAATGACATCATTTTCTCTCTAGAATCCCATGGTCACTTGAAACAGTTAGGAGCACAGATGAAGAAAGATGATTTCCAAATTCTATTTGTGAAACGAGCCATTTAGTATTTTTCATGCCAAACTCTGGAAAAGATTCACAATTAAAACATAGATTAATATCACTCATGAATATTAATGTAAAATGTCACATTTAATACTCAGAAATTTCTAACAATAGAATGATTAATAATAGAACGGATAATTTGCAAATAAAACAAATCACATCAAAAATTAAATGCAACATGACAATTGGGACTTACTCCAGGAATGCAAAGGCTGTTCAATATTTTTAAAAAGCATTAATGTAATTCATCCATCATATTACTTGACCTAATGGGAAAAGATCCTATGGTCATCTCCCCCAAGCCAAGAGAAAATTCAATATCCATTTCTTACTTAAAATAATATTCAGTAAAGTATAAATCAGCGAATATTTTAACCTGATAACAATTAAATACTTCAATCTAAAAGCCAGCATTTTCACTGAGTGGAGAAATGCTGGAGGTGTTTGTACTAAATGCACAAACAGAGTGCCCCCTCTTTCCACTAGTGTTTAACATTGCAGTAGTGGTAACACCCAAAGCAATTAAACAAGAGAATGGAATTACAGTAGTAATAATTGAAAAGGGAAAGATAAGTCTCAATTTGCAGATGCTCTAATTGCATGTTTAGAAAACACACAAAAAATCAGAGGAAACCACTACAGAAACAATTGAATCTAGGAAAGTAGCAAGACTCAGCAGGTCCACTTTTAAAGATGTATTCAAAGACACATTTAGCAACCCATGAAATGGTGTGTGCACACACCTGTTCACTGTGGCACTTCCTTTACCAACCAACTTCACTGAGGGAAGACTGAATACCAGAAACAGGGACAGTCAACTCGACTATGAAACACCGTCTTGTTCACTATTGCTACAGCCAAATTGCTGAGGCTGGACGCTTTGTAAAGAAAGGAGGTTTATTCAGGAGCAGAGTGGCAGCTTGTCTTGGCTCGGGCAAGGACCTCATGGCCATAAGCATCTCCATGGTGGGAGCACATGATGAGATCTCATGTGAGACAAGAAGCAGAGAGGGATTTGGGGGCCAGGCTTGCTCTTTTATAAAAACTCAGCTCCTCAGTAACTAACCAGGGTCTCCCCAGGACCACATTACTCCCTTCCAAGGCTGGTGCCTCCAACCAACCACCTCCCAGTGGACCCCACACCTTAAAGGTCTCTGAACTGGCCCACCGCGGGCACCATGCTTCCCACACACGACCTCTGCGGGACCCACTACCTCCACACGCAGTGGGGCACTGGGCACTGGTGTTGCTGGTGGGCACAGGAGGCTCAGCAGCACCTAGGACCCAACAGTGCCTTTTAGGAGAGACCCCGACAGACATCTTGTCATCTCCTCTCAGAGTGAAGCCAATGACCACAGCAGCCAAAGTCCCTGTCAAGGTGACAGTTATTCACAGTGATGCTGGGGCTCTCCTGGGGTCCTCCTGGGGTTCTCCTGGGGCTATCCTGGGGCTCTCCTGGGGTTCTCCTGGGGTTCTCCCTGGGGCTCTCCTGGGGTTCTCCTGGGGTTCTCCCTGGGGCTCTCCTGGGGTTCTCCTGGGGTTCTCCTGGGGTCCTCCTGGGGCTCTCCTGGGGTCCTCCTGGGGCTCTCCTGGGGCTCTCCTGGGGTTCTCCTGGGGTTCTCCTGGGGTCCTCCTGGGGTTCTCCTGGGGCTCTCCTGGGGCTCTCCTGGGGTTCTCCTGGGGTTCTCCTGGGGCTCTCCTGGGGCTCTCCTGGGGCTCTCCTGGGGTTCTCCTGGGGTCTTCCTGGGGCTCTCCTGGGGTTCTCCTGGGGCTCTCCTGGGGCTCTCCTGGGGCTCTCCTGGGGCTCTCCTGGGGTTCTCCTGGGGTTCTCCTGGGGCTCTCCTGGGGCTCTCCTGGGGCTCTCCTGGGGCTCTCCTGGGGCTCTCCTGGGGCTCTCCTGGGGTTCTCCTGGGGCTCTCCTGGGGTTCTCCTGGGGTTCTCCTGGGGCTCTCCTGGGGCTCTCCTGGGGCTCTCCTGGGGTTCTCCTGGGGCTCTCCTGGGGCTCTCCTGGGGTTCTCCTGGGGCTCTCCTGGGGTTCTCCTGGGGCTCTCCTGGGGTTCTCCTGGGGCTCTCCTGGGGTTCTCCTGGGGCTCTCCTGGGGCTCTCCTGGGGTTCTCCTGGGGTTCTCCTGGGGTTCTCCTGGGGTTCTCCTGGGGCTCTCCTGGGGTTCTCCTGGGGTTCTCCTGGGGTTCTCCCTGGGGCTCTCCTGGGGTTCTCCTGGGTTCTCCTGGAGCTCTCCTGGGGCTCTCCTGGGGCTCTCCTGGGGCTCTCCTGGGGTTCTCCTGGGGTTCTCCTGGGGTTCTCCTGGGGCTCTCCTGGGGTTCTCCTGGGGTTCTCCTGGGGTTCTCCTGGGGCTATCCTGGGGCTCTCCTGGGGTTCTCCTGGGGCTCTCCTGGGGTTCTCCCTGGGGTTCTCCTGGGGCTCTCCTGGGGCTCTCCTGGGGCTCTCCTGGGGATCTCCTGGGGTTCTCCTGGGGTTCTCCTGGGGTTCTCCTGGGGTTCTCCCTGGGGCTCTCCTGGGGTTCTCCTGGGGTTCTCCCTGGGGCTCTCCTGGGTTTCTCCTGGGGTCCTCCTGGGGTCCTCCTGGGGTCCTCCTGGGGTTCTCCTGGGGTTCTCCTGGGGTTCTCCTGGGGCTCTCCTGGGGTTCTCCTGGGGCTCTCCTGGGGTCCTCCTGGGGCTCTCCTGGGGCTCTCCTGGGGTTCTCCTGGGGTCCTCCTGGGGTCCTCCTGGGGCTCTCCTGGGGCTCTCCTGGGGCTCTCCTGGGGTTCTCCTGGGGTTCTCCTGGGGTTCTCCTGGGGCTCTCCTGGGGCTCTCCTGAGGCTCTCCTGGGGCTCTCCTGGGGCTCTCCTGGTGTTCTCCTGGGGTTCTCCTGGGGTTCTCCTGGGGTCCTCCTGGGGCTCTCCTGGGGTTCTCCTGGGGCTCTCCTGGGGCTCTCCTGGGGCTCTCCTGGGGCTCTCCTGGGGTTCTCCTGGGGTTCTCCTGGGGCTCTCCTGGGGCTCTTCTGAGGCTCTCCTGGGGCTCTCCTGGGGCTCTCCTGGGGTTCTCCTGGGGTTCTCCTGGGGTTCTCCTGGGGTCCTCCTGGGGCTCTCCTGGGGTTCTCCTGGGGTTCTCCTGGGGCTCTCCTGGGGCTCTCGTGGGGCTCTCCTGGGGTTCTCCTGGGGCTCTCCTGGGGCTCTCCTGGGGTTCTCCTGGGGCTCTCCTGGGGTTCTCCTGGGGCTCTCCTGGGGTTCTCCTGGGGCTCTCCTGGGGTTCTCCTGGGGCTCTCCTGGGGTTCTCCTGGGGTTCTCCTAGGGTTCTCCTGGGGTTCTCCTGGGGTTCTCCTGGGGCTCTCCTGGGGTTCTCCTGGGGTTCTCCTGGGGTTCTCCCTGCGGCTCTCCTGGGGTTCTCCTGGGTTCTCCTGGAGCTCTCCTGGGGTTCTCCTGGGGTTCTCCTGGGGCTCTCCTGGGGTTCTCCTGGGGTTCTCCTGGGGCTCTCCTGGGGCTCTCCTGGGGTTCTCCTGGGGTTCTCCTGGGGTTCTCCTGGGGCTATCCTGGGGCTCTCCCTGGGGTTCTCCTGGGGCTCTCCTGGGGCTCTCCTGGGGCTCTCCTGGGGTTCTCCTGGGGTTCTCCTGGGGTTCTCCCTGGGGCTCTCCTGGGGTTCTCCTGGGGTTCTCCCTGGGGCTCTCCTGGGGTTCTCCTGGGGTTCTCCTGGGGTCCTCCTGGGGTCCTCCTGGGGTTCTCCTGGGGTTCTCCTGGGGCTATCCTGGGGCTCTCCTGGGGTTCTCCTGGGGCTCTCCTGGGGTCCTCCTGGGGCTCTCCTGGGGCTCTCCTGGGGCTCTCCTGGGGTCCTCCTGGGGTCCTCCTGGGGCTCTCCTGGGGCTCTCCTGGGGCTCTCCTGGGGTTCTCCTGGGGTTCTCCTGGGGTTCTCTTGGGGCTCTCCTGGGGCTCTCCTGAGGCTCTCCTGGGGTTCTCCTGGGGTCCTCCTGGGGCTCTCCTGGGGTTCTCCTGGGGCTCTCCTGGGGTTCTCCTGGGGCTCTCCTGGGGTTCTCCTGGGGCTCTCCTGGGATTCTCCTGGGGTTCTCCTGGGGCTCTCCTGGGGTTCTCCTGGGGCTCTCCTGGGGCTCTCCTGGGGTTCTCCTGGGGCTCTCCTGGGGCTCTCCTGGGGTTCTCCTGGGGCTCTCCTGGGGCTCTCCTGGGGTTCTCCTGGGGTTCTCCTGGGGTTCTCCTGGGGCTCTCCTGGGGCTCTCCTGGGGTCCTCCTGGGGTTCTCCTGGGGTCCTCCTGGGGCTCTCCTGGGGTCCTCCTGGGGCTCTCCTGGGGTCCTCCTGGGGCTCTCCTGGGGTTCTCCTGGGGCTCTCCTGGGGCTCTCCTGGGTCTCACCTGGGTCTCACTTGGGGCTCTCCTGGGGCTCTTCCTATGTTGGGCAACAACCCAGCAGTGTTCTCAGCTGGTTTTGCAAACTCATCACTAACCTGCAGCCACAAGTTGGCTACAAGTTCAAGAGCATGGCTGGAGTCCTCAGGCCATCCCGTGGGGACCATTCCCCGGCAGTTACAGCACACAACTCCACATGTGCTATTACTGTTCCTGAATGTGTCCCAGTCATCCTGTGCACCAGACCGATGGGTAGGAGGTCTGACTACATTTCTCAGAGAGAAGTTTTGGACATTTGACAGCTCCCTTGCCTATACAGAGGGGTGAGCAGCTCACCTGGCTTTACAGAGGGGTGAGTGGAAGTGAGTTGCTGATGAACGGGGTCATGTCTGTAGCACAGAGTGATCTACACTGTGCATGTTTGGAGGTAATAAAGCAAGGCTCAGATAGTGTTCTTGGAATTCTATCTTTTGTGCAAATAAAAAAGGCAACGCAAATATATGTTCACATCTGCCTGTATTTTCTAAATGAGGTGGGGCAAAGATAAAAAATAACCCGGGGGGCAGGGAGGGACATGAAGAAGAGAGTGTAGGAGGTCAGGGCTCTGGTGTCTGGCCACCTGTTGATGTAGAGCTCAGAGAAGGTCCTGCAGAACAAGAAGCGCATCTAAATCAAAGGGGAACTTGGAAGGGAGCTGAGAAGTGAGCCTAGCTGTGTGACAGGGAGGTGACAACCAATGGGTCAGGCTGATTTCACACAAGTGTAAACAATGTTTTGGCAACCAGCTGCTACTGGAAATTATACCTGCTGCACAGCGAGTGGCTGGGAACTGCTCAGTCCTGTGAGGCCCTCCTGGGCGGAGCTGTGACTTTGAGCTGTTAGGCAGCATTGCAGGAAAGGCCACCTGCCTGCAGAGTGAGTGAGGGGAGACACAGGATGGTGGCACATTTGCATAGAAATATCTAGCGTGGCCGAATGGTTTGCCTTAGGACAGCAAGAAGGACTGTGAGCCCAGCAGCCACGGGCACCCCAGGTCCAGCTGTCGAGTCTATAAAGGAATAGGGCTCCGTTCTAGGTGAGGGTGCACAGAGCACGTCAGAGCAAAAAGGCTGTGAATCGCCCCGAGATGGCCCAAGACGAGGACTCCAGTGTCCACCCAGCTGCTGAGATGGAATGATGCGGGCATCAAGAGAGCACTGACCGCCATGGATCCGCACATCTCCAGTGAGGGCTCTCCCTATGCTGGGCCACGGGTTCGTGTGGCCACACAAATAGAGGGGTGTCCTGGAGGTGGCTGGCTCCAACTCCTCTCTCCTACATATTAGTGGATGAGGGAAGCAAAATAATTTTGTGACATTCTCAAACCTGTATTTCAGATGACCACAGGGTTGAGAAAGGCCATGCCTGGACTCACCAGTGAGGGCCATGACTCCATGTACCACGGGAGAGCGTGAGTGCGAATTCCTGCACGTTTCCCTCTAACTTCAGGAAGCAGAACGGACACCACAGGAAAGCAACGGCACAGGCAGAGGCACGGTGTGGGCAACACGGGCACCAAGTGTCTCTGATAGTTAGAGGTGGGACGATGTGGACATCAAGAGAGGACTGACAAGGAGGGCGTGGTCAGGAAAATGGGGACATAGAGATGGCAGCCCCACGGCGCACTTCCACTCTATGGTAGACAACAGAACCTGCAATCACTTCCAGCAAGAAACATGCTTCTGCTGGTCACGCGTTTGGGCACGGGGGCCGGCCGCCGTGGTCTGTTACTGGCCGCAGCCTGCAGGTCATCTGGGGCGATGGATGGTTCTGCCACCTTGCTCTGGGGCACAGGTGGGAACAGCGATGGGTCCCCCAGGTGTGTCCTCCTGATGCCAGTGGGAGGGCCACAGCTGGCCAAGCCCAACCACACAAGTTCCAGCCTTGGGTGGCTTCACGCTCCTACCATCTCGTGAGCCCGAGTGAGTCACGTGCAAAACCAAAGCCGTGAGGCCAAGAAAAGGCTTGGCAGAGTGGAGGCCAGCCAGCGGGCAGCGCCATCACCTGGCGGGAGATGGAAGTGTGAAGGACGACCCCACCTCCCCCAGTCTGCTTTGGGGTCACTGTTTTTATGTCCCTCCTGCATAAGCATATTCGTCCCCATTCCAAGACCTCCAAAAATCACATGCCACGTGGCACTGGGCTCAAATTCCAGGATCCGAAATGACCAAAAGCTTTAGCACTTCCAAATGTGGATGTCCTCACTAACCTGGCACCAAAATAGAGACGGCAGACTTGGCAGCAATAGGAAGGGTGGACCCATCGGCCAGGGCGGCCAGAGAGGCCAGGCCATCAAGAACACAAAACCAGGATGAAATGCTTGAAGACGTGACAGACCCAAGCCGAAGAGAGGGCTCAGCCCGGGCAGAACCTGAGACGTGAGTGAAGCGACGCAGCTGTGAGATGGGGGGGCAGCCACTGCAGCCCTCCACACCCACCGTGGGGGCCCAGGAGGGCCTGGAGGCTGCTCCACTGGGGATGTCCCGTCTTAACCTGAGTGGCAGGTGCACACATCTACCTTATTCCATTTCCTTCCAAGGCACGCGCTCGTTATGCCCTTTACGTAGGTAGAGAGATTTCATGATTGTCCAGGTTAGCTTGGGGCCAGCGTGAGGGAAAGTGGGATGATCGGTCCTGAGAGGATGCCTCAGGAGGCAGAAGGAAGAGAAAGAGACCGGCAGCAGCTAAAAGAAATCCCAGCAGCGGTGGGAGGCAAACCAGAGCCCTGGCTGGGAGCCCTCACCATGATGCCGGCCAGAGTCCCCCTTCTGGGCAGGAGGGGAGGGAGGGGTCCCTGCCCCATAGCCCTTGAGCTGGAGGTGGTGACATGGGCTTCCCGGCCAGGGCTTCCCTCTGCTCCCGTCCAGGAAGGAATGGGAGCCCTGCCATCCCTACTGCTATGGGCCCTGAACTGGGGAGAGGCCTCTGGCCAAGACGAGTATGCACCCACTAAATGCAGAAGGCTCTGTGCCACGTCCCCTCCCATGCACCCTCTCCCTCCCAGTCCCAGGGCCCAACAAAGACCCCCAGCGGAGACAGAATTTGCTGTTTGTGACCAAGGCAACAGTCCAGACCCGAGGCCCCTGCTTTTCCCTGAGCCTCTGAACCTCACAGTGCAGACGTGGCACCTCCCACATCTGCAGACTCACCATCGCCTCTCCGTGACTTCTGCAGCTGGTCAGCTCAGTGGAGGCACTCTCCTCCCGAGCCTAGTGAACAAGCCCTGGAGCTGAAGCCCCCAAATCAAGCAGCTGCTTCCCCCTTCCTGCCAGACTCCACCCCAGATCCAGACGCCTGCGGGACTCGCCCTAGCCAAGCCCCTTCCCCTCTGCTCCCAGGAGACAGCCCGCCTGGGCTTGCCTGCCCACAAAGGCCCAGCTGCCTGCTGGTCCAATCCGTCCTCTGTGTGCTCCGGCCACTCCTCCTGGCCCTCCCGCGGCCTGCACCCTGCACCCCTCTCACCACCAGCTCATACCACCTTCTCTCCACACTGAGGACAGGACATCACTGGGACCAACAGGTGCCCCATAGGTGTCAGCTGACTGAGTGAACTTGTAAGAAGGCTGCAGTCCTGCTTCCAGACCTTGCTGCAGCAGAAGCTGAGGCTCAAGGGCCCCACAGCTGCGGGTCTCCCTGCAGACGCCCCGACTTTCACCCACCCCCACCCTACCACCCTCCACAAGCCTCCCCAGGCCTCCCCCGTCTTCCCCTCAACCCAAGCGCACACACCACCCCTGACTTGCCATGTCCCTGGAGGGACTCCTGGGGAGGTCCCCTGGGCCTTTCTCACGGGTGTCCCCACAAGACCTGTCCTGCTCAGCTCCAGCTGCCTCCGAGGGAAGGTCCCGGGAGTCCCCTCTACACCAGGGTGACACTGTCCTGCCCAGTCTTGGCTGAAGGACAGGTAATGGGGAGCCCTGGGCCACTCTGGGCCCATACTGGGCCGTGGTGAAAGCTGAGGGCATTACGGGGACCCAGCAGATGGAAATCAGGGCAGGCCCTGGGACCAAGCCCAGAGGGGGCAGGCTGGTCCCGCTGCTCCCCTGGATGTGGGGCCTGACCGCCAGGCCGGGGCTCTCGCGGCTGGCTCAGGGAGCCCGGGGCCTCTCTTTCTGCCCGCCTCGGCTGTGGCTGAGAGCACTGATGGACACTAATGGGCACTTTGAGTAGAGGATAATCTCTTAGTGTCTTGCAGAGGCCTCTGTGGACACCCTCTCTGTGAGCACCCTGAGGAGCCAGATTCCTGCTGATCCTCCTGATCCTCCACTTGGCAGGACGTTGAGTGGACACCTCTGTGTGGGCTCAGGAGGGAGGCCACCAGTGAACTGAGCCTCTGTAGGAGGGTCCAGGCGAGCTGGGCTCAGGAGTGGAGTCTGCAGCTGGGCAGCCTCAGGTCCTGACCAGCCCTGTGGGCCTCGCTGAGGTGGAGGGAAGGAATTCTAGCTCCTGGGCGGAGGCCCCTCTGGACCATGGAAGAGCCCAGGGCCTGAGAGAACCTTGGCCATCACACACCTGGACAGAGATGGCCGAGGCTATGAGTACCCCGAGAAGGCCCAGGCTCTCCTCCCACCAAGCCTCAGCAAGCTCCCTGAGTTCCGCGGCCCCTCCTGCCCAGCACCGTGCTGGCCACACCTCCCCACCCAGGAGGACACAGGCTGGTGCTGGCCCCCAGACGTGCATCTGGGAGTTGGAGCTCAGACTGGCCCTTCCTTTCCCACAATGCCTCTTACCAGTGGTCAGCTGGGCCTGAGGGAAGGATGCCGGGGCAAAGGCCAGAGCCACCTGAGCTTCACCACTTCCCAATACAGGTGACCTGTGACAGCAACAAGGACAAGGACAGCACTGTCCCTCTGTCCCCTGGTGGCTCAGACACAGTCCATACCTGCCAGCCCACTGTGAGGTCCCAGGAAATCCACATGAGCCAAGGACCAGGGTCCTCCCCCAGGCCAGCGTCCCCCTCCTCAGGCGAGGTCTCTGATATCTCCTAGCCCTCTTCTCCAGGGGCTGGGGCTCACCGCACATAAGGCCTCAGGGGGCAGGTGTGAGGTCTCCTTCTGGGGAGGCTCCAGGCAGCCAGGATGACCAGTGTGCTGACCATGTGATGACCACCCTCCCGAGCCCTAGACTAAGTACTGGAGTGACCTCTGAGACAACTCAGCAGGAGAGTGGTGAGAGGAAGCTGAGTCACACTGGCCACGGAGTTGAACCCCAGAAACGCCACCTGCCCCTGACCTGGGTGCCCAGCCGTGTTGCAGAGCTCCCCCCTGCTGCTCTGCCAGCCCCAGCCACCACTGTCCCGAGCTGCAGCCCTGGCCACCACTGTCCTGAGCTGCAGCCCTGACCACCACTGTCCTGAGCTGCAGCCCTGGCCACCACTGTCCTGAGCTGCAGCCCTGACCACCACTGTCCTGAGCTGCCCATGGGACCCAGTCCCTGGGCCTGGTCATAGGCTGTCCCTCCCCCTGGTCTTGGCTCTGCCCAGGAGAGGACGCCAGCTCCTCCCGCCCTGACTAGGAAGCCCAGAGCACCGCAGGCCCAGCCATCGCCTCCTTAATGTGCCCATCTGCCACCGTGGGAGGCACAGCTGACCTTCCTGACCACAGAGTCCTGTTGTAGCCCAGATGAGAGTGGCCCTGCTTGCTGGGGTCACTTTGCAGGCTGGTCCAGGCAGCCAGGAGGAGGCTGTGCTGTGGCCAGGAGCACTCTGCTAGGCCCCTGACTTGCTGTGACTGTGGCCTCCTGAGGGTGCCCCAGGAAGGTTCTGGGTCCCCTAGTCCCTGAACAGTGTGGTCCACTTGCTGGTCACTTTCTTATTCCCAGGGAGGGTCACTGCCATCTCCCCAGGTCTGTCTGTTCTTGGCTGTTCTAGCCTGCCCGGGCCACCAGGGGACAGTTACCTCTGTGGCCAGACAGGCGTGTGTCACAGACCACAGGCCATCCAGCCCAGGGAGGGCATCCAGCCCAGGGAGGTGCCTGCACACGGTGGGACTGTTTGGGTCCAGCTCCTGGGCTGCTAAGAGGATGCTCGGCTGGCAACAGTGTGAAGGGCCGTGTCCCCTGAGAACTACGGGCACCTTCGGGCAGTGACTGCTCAGGGCTGCAGGAGATGGGTGAGGGTCCTCCATCTCTGAGCCTCAGCTTCTCCGTGGGAGGCACCTTGGGAGGGGCATGGGGAGTCCTGGGCAGCAGCCCTCCCGGGGGCAGGTGAGAGGAAGCCATCTGTGGCTGTCTGGGCAGCAGGGGGCGACTCACCCAGCGGCCCAGGGCAGGAGAAGGGCACGTGCCCCATGCCAGGTACCCCTCACCTGCCCCTTGGAGCCTCCTGCCTCCCTCACTTCCAGAGCTTGAGGACAGCCATGCACCCGGGGCTCCTGCAGGTGACAGGGGATGGGGAAGAGGGAAGCACTCGTGCTTCACCCTGTATGAGTCTCTGGGTGGCCCTGGGTGGCTCCTGGGGTCCTCCCTTCACCTCAAACCAATACAGCAGGAAATTCCCCTCCCTGTGGTCAGGATTGGCCAAGGGCATCCCATGCTGACCCCTCTGGGCTGCCCATCCCTGGCCTGGAGCTGGTCACAGCTCACCACAGGACATGGCCCTTAATGCCACTGACAGCTGGGCATCTCTCTCAGCAGCCCCCGCTGGGCCTGAGTGACAGCATCACGTGGGGTGACCATGCATAGCCCTCTGGAGGAGCAGAGGAGGGGCAACTTTCCCAAAGCAGCTCTGCCATACAGCAGCGTGGCCACACCCAGGGCCCTCCTTGGACCCTGCCCCTGGCCCCAGCCCTGTCTCTGGCAGACCCAGCACCTGCCTGGACCCCTGCCAGCCAAGGTGCTCATGGGTCTGGTTTCCCAGTGTCACCCCCAAGGGTAAGGGATCGACCTCCTTTCCCTGGCCAGCTGTCCTCCTCCAAGTCCTTCCACCTGGGTGAGCCCCTTTCCCTGCACAGTGGCCCTCTAGGGAGGTCTCCGTCTGAGACCCTGGAGGGACCTGTTCTAAAGGATGCCCTTCTTGGTGGGCAACTCAGTCACCTCAAAGCCCTCTTCTGGCTACTTTCCCCACAGGAAGGAAGGAAGCCCAGAGGCGGAGCCTCCAAGCACTCCCACAAGCACGGCCTCTGCCTGGTGTATCCCACTGCTCTCCAGTGCTCACAGCGGGCAGGGGTCTTGGCCACCAGCACCCTGCAGGGTCATCACTGCCATACATCAGGGAAGGCACGAGACACGGGACATCAGCAAGGCTCAGTCTAAGGTCCTGCCTGGATGCAGGCAGCCCCAAGGTAGAGAAGCTGGCCTTCCCACCTGGGGCCTCCCTTGAGAGCCTCCCACTGCCCCCCACCATAGGATTCATCACTGAAGTACAGGACCTTTACTTCCTCGCAGAATGAACTGACCTGTGAGCCAGCTCAGGATGGTCCATCAAGGTCAGCGGAGTGGAAGGGCTGCTGCCACTGACTCACGGAGAGAGCTGGCCAGCCCATGCAGAGGAATGCCGTGAACGCTGCCTGTGCTGAGCCATGGCCAGCAGAGAATGACCAAGGCCATGGCAAGCTGGAGTGGACCTTCAGTCCATCTGCCCAGGGCAGACTGTCCTCAGACCGCACAGAGGACCCCACATAGTCCAGGGTAGGGCAGCCCTGGACAGGCAAGTCAGGTGGCCTGAGTTCAAGTGGTGGGGACAGGCCTGTGGCCCTGCTGTCTTAGAAACCCCAACAAATACTGTTCCCAGAATGAAGTGGGATTTAAAATCATTAACAATGGTGGCTTCACTGCAACATGGCTAGTGTCAGGCACAGAGTGAATGCACAGCCACTGTCCCCCGAGGGAGGGGGAACACAGTGTTCTGCTGATAAACACCGAGGTCACTGCAATGCCCTTGTTCAACCCGAGGGGTGCAAACAGAGGCCTGAGCGGTCACAGGCCTGATCAGAAGGATACCAGAGCCGAAGCCCAGCCTCACCAGCCCAGGGCCAGCCCCTCCACCCACCCCGCCAGCAGGTGCTCCTGGGACCTGCCTCCGGTGCGCGGGAGCACTGTGTGCTGTGGGTCTGCAGGAGGCGAGTGTGGCTGGGAGACGGGGGTAGCCTGGGGTTGGGGCTCAGAGTGGTGTTCATACACGTCGATGGCATGGTGGTTTCACAGGGGTGCGTGCCTGTTGTGGTCAGCTCCCCAGGGCACTGTTCTGTGGGTCTTGGCAGTGCCCTCAGCCCGAGCCCACTCTTCTGCCTGCTCAGGAGGGACATTAGCAGCTCTGTCCCTCAGAGCTAACTGCTCCTCAGCTCAGTCCCTCTGTCAGGACTTCCTTCCCATTCCCACTCCCCTGGCCACTGGCTCCACCTGTGTGGACTGTCTATTTTGGACTGACCTTGACACTTAACGGGATGGGGCTGATGAAACGGTCCTGGACCTACTCCCCCTGAGCAGCAGGTGCTGGGTGGAGTCCACCTGGGTGGATGCCTGGCCCATGGCATCCTGGCCTGGAGGAAGTTCCTCCCATATCCTGGTGGTCAGTATCCCCCTCCCCCATCAGCAAAGGCAGTGCCCTCCATGTCCCCCTGTCTGTGTTGGTCCCTGGCCACTCTGGGAAGAAACTCTAAAACCACATGGATTTCAGGAAAACTCGAGACAAACCCATTGTTATCTCCACCTGGTCCTGGGACCCAAAGGGGCCTCCAAAGTGGAGACGCACTGAGACGAGGCGCCCTGTGTCTTAGCACCCAGCTTCTGAGGACAGCCAGGACTTCCTCAGCCTGCCTGTCTTAGGTGCACTCTGCAAGAAGTTATGGGGTGTGGCTGAGGGTCTGCCGGGGGATCAGTGTCCCCCAGCAAGCTCCAGACTGGAAACCCGGGGCGAGTTGCCCACCTGAGGCACCTGGGAGGGGGCCCAGGGTCAGCCTCCCCCTCCCTGAGGGCAGCTCCTGAGGAGCATGCAGCTGAGAACCTCACCAGCAGCATCCCACATGCTGAGGGAAGGAAGGGCCTTGGTTCTGCAGGGGCTCCTGGTCAGCACCAAGGCCCAGCCCACTCTGCCTCACAGCCTCTTCCAGGCACTTGTTAGAATGTCTCGGCAGCTTCAGAGGGGCCTGGCTGGGATAATTTGGGGGGAACTCACAGGGAAGTTCAGATGGTTAGAAGACAGACCCTCCATGGGTCTCTCTTGGGGAGGACCCAAGCTGTCATCTCAGGATTCCCAGCACTGGCCACCACGCTTGCTCAGGCCATGTTGCTGTGCCAGTCACCAGAGCATGGGAATCAGAGGGGAGCTAGAAACACCCAGGCAGACCTGGGCCCCTGCTGGAGACAGAACAAATGCATATGTTGACATCCTGATGCATCAGGAAGTGGGTCTTGGGCGCGCATGACGATAGGAAGGTGGAGCTCTGATGGATAAGATCCCTGCCCTTATTAAAGACACCGCAGAGAAATCCGTCACCCCTTCCACCATGTGCCAACACAGCTGGAAAGGTCACCTCTGGACAGCAAGTGGGCCCTCACCAGACACAGACTCCGCCTGCACCTTGTTGGATTCCAGCCTCCACAGTGTGAGAAGTAAACCTCTGTTGCTGGGGACACCTGGCCTATGGCGTCTGGCCAGTGTGATCCAGACAGCACCACCGTGTTCTTCCTGAGCCCACTGCCGAATGCACCCACCCTGCTGGGGATCAGAGAACATGACTGTCCTTGCACACCGGTCACTGGGAACAAGGAGCCTGCAGTGACAGGAGAAGGTATACTGGCACATTCACTGTGCCCTAAATTCTGAGAAGCAGGACTTCCGAGCCCACACCGCGCGCATTTGTGGAACGGGAGCCATAGATCTCCCAAGTGAGTCGCTGGGCATAAGGCAAAGTGGGGTCTTCTTACTCCCACCCTCGGGTTCCCAGGGCTGTGTGTTCTGTGTAGACACAGAAGGACTGGCGGTCATCTGTTTAGGACCCAAGGAAGTCCCCACTTCACTCTAGTTCAGAAACACCCGTCAGACTCCATCCAGGGGCCTTTAACAGCGCTCAGTGCAAGCGGCATGCCCCGCCCTCAGCCTCCACCAATCACAACACAGTTAACACGGGAGCCATTGTCAGGGACCAATCATGGAGCTTCTTTCAAGGCCAGTCAGTGATTTGGCCCCAGGCACCTGTCAGTCATGCAGCGCCCTCTGCAAAGCTGGGTTCCTGCTGGGGTCCAGGTACCAGTTTGGGGAACACTTGACTAAAGTGGGTGAAAGAGGAGGAGCAGCCAACCAGGACCGGGTGCGGCAGAGAGGCGGGAAGTTGGAGCCGAGCACCCTGGAGTTAGAGAAGAGGCCGCTGGCCTAAGGTCAGCCAGAGACAGGACCTGGGGACTGGCCACGTCCACCAAGAACCGTGGCCAAGAGGAAGACGGACACGTGCAGAGGAGGGACGCCAGAAAACCTTCCCGGAGGAGCTTCCAGGCGTCTCAGGACTTGAAAGTGCAAAGGAGGAAACGCTGGACCGTGACCCAGGCTCAGGAGGGGTGTGGGGGCTCCCCCAGGACAGCCGGCCCCGGGTCAGTGGTGGGAGATAAGCCGGCTGGAGCCACCTGACAAGGATTTTTTAAGAAGTAGAACCTAACTCTCATTGTTTCTAACAGTTGAAATTCTAGGTTCTAAATAAATGTTATTAATAAGCATTTTATCTTATATTAATAATCAACAACAGTGGGTTTTTTAATGCATGACAAGCATTTTTGAAGGTGGAAGAGAAGTGGTCATCTTTGCACTGATGGTTAAGATCACTGAGCATGGTTTCTTCTGCAGTGGCTTCGTGGTACCTCCCACTGAACTAGGGTGTGACTGTGCAGGTACCACACGAGGGACATGACCTTGTCCTCTCAGGAATGTCTCTGAGCTTGTCCCCCACTGCACCTTCCAAAGTCTGGTCCATTGCCCTATCAGGACAGCGCTTTCTCCGTAACATGGCATGCAAGGGAGCCTGTGCATCCACTCTTCAGGCCTCTTTGGTGGTCCCAATGAGGTGTGATGTGGTCCATCTTGTTGGAATGACTATTGAGGTGCTGTAGGCACCAGACCAACCCAGCAGTGGGGTGCGGTGAGCTCTGGTCAAGAATCTCTGCTGTCCTTTCAGCATGAAAAGGGTCTATACCAAAACCTGCCACCAAGGCATCTGTCTCCCTGAAGCATGCCACCTTGCTCAGGCTTATGCAGCAGGGTCGGCTTTGGTGGGGGCGTAGAGCACATCTGTCTCCCTTTACAGAGGCAACTCCATCCAGGGCCCGCTGTGCCAGCACCAGCGGCAGAAGCCTGTTGTCACCAACTGCCTAGATCAGCTTGTCTGGATTCGATTCTCAATCGGTGGGCGCTTTTGGGTAGGCATGAACATTCTAGAGAAGCCCATGCCCATAAATCCACCCACATCCTTCTTCCCTAGACCTCCCCATTGTCCCCTGATCCACTAGCCACGCCTTTTGTCCTTGGGTTGATGCTTAGTTAAGTAAACCACGGGTTCTCTGGAAATCTCCATGCTCCGTGTCCTATTGGGACTTTGGAGTGAGGACCTCTGCTCCTGGGCGTGCTCTCATCAGTTACCATGGGACGGCGCTCGGATGGCCTCCTCTACCCCTCACATTCCCAAGGCAGGGCCCTGGGTTATCCATCACAGTTCCTCTGGGGATGCCTGTGGGACGACCTGTACACTGACTGGGACTCCCCCACCCCCAGAGCCATTCTCTGTCCCCCACCAGCCTCACACCCTGCACCGGGCTCACCACAGACTGTGGTGGGTGTCCCCAGCAATCCCTCTCTGGTTTTCTGACCTCCCTGTGCACAGTGATGTCTCTGCTCTCTCACTTGGCAGCCCAACACAGAACCTTAACTCCCAGCCTCTCCCCACGTTCCCCATAGACCTCCGCAGAGCCACAGGCTCTGTTCATGGCTTGCAAGTGTGGAGAAAAGATCACCAAGAACCACTCCAGATACAGATCCAGTGCTCTCCCCAACGTCCTTAGCGAGGTTCGAAGGGACATTTCCCATGGCGGCACAGACTGCAAAGGTCTGACATCAGCCTTGCCTGCCCTGAGAGTCCCGTGTGTGACCCCAAAGGTGCAGGCTGCTGTAGCAGAGCCCCTACCCTGACAATAACGCCCAGCTGCACAGCCAGTCACGTTCAGGCCACGGGCCCAAGGGAGCCGGTTCCCAGCACCCTGACATGACTCCCGCCTGTCCCTCAGCTCACACAGCCGCTGTCGTCCATGCCCAGCCCTGCTGACCCTGCTTTCCTCACCCCATCCAAGCCTTCCTCACACCGGGGGCCAACACAGGCTGGAATCCCACCTCTTCTTCCCATGTCAGGTCTGCCCCTGACCCCGCAGCCCTCCTCAGCCTGCAGTCCACTCGCACAGGGTAGCAAGTCAGGTTGGGGATCCATGATGTGAATCCACCGAGTCCCCTTGTCAGGCCTCCAATCCCACCCATGGGGTTGAGCTGCAGGGAGCTGGCCTGCCTGCGTCCCTCACCCCGTGTGACAGCCACGTGGAAACCTTGCCTGGCACCACCAAGCCGGTGCCCACTCAGGCCCTTGGACGAGGGGTGCCTCCCAGCTTTCCCTCCTCTGGCTCCTGTTCAGTGCTCGGATGCAGAGGAAGTCACCCTGCACTCTTCCTGGGCTTGTGAAGTCACCCAGTTCACTCACGGGTTCTCCTGCCCGATCCATGTGCCTTGACGCCCTGAGCCCCATGTCAGGGGGACCTGCCCCCCGGGTCTCTGGGTCCCCAGCACATGGACAGCACCTCCCACTCAGGAGGTGAATGAGTGACTGCCTGGGCAGGGTCCTCCCGCCTGGGTGGGTGGGGGTGGGGCAACGGAGGCCAGGCAGAGGGGTGCAGGTGGGGCAGGATAGGTCTGGGTCAGAGGTCAACCCCAAAGTGGGTGGGCCAGCACACGAGTGTCCTGGCCAAGGGAGGACACTCAGATTCCATCGGCTCTTGTTCTTCATCTCATGCTTGATCCACATGTGATAGACAGGCCCCGTCTCAGAGCCGCTCCATCCTCTGACATCAGCACCAGACAGCGGCCTGCCGTCTCTGTTCAGCCGACTCCACCTCAGGGACCTGCGTGGTGGATTCTCTCATCAAAATTCTAATTTGTTGACAGCAGAATGCACTACAATTTCTATTACACATACAGAGCACAGTGGTTCATCTCTCTGGTTGTACACAAAGTGTATTCACACCACCCGTGTCTTCTTCATACACGTACTTAGGGTAGTGATGTCCATCTCATTCCACCATCTTTTTACCCCCTTGTCCCCTCCCTCCCTCCCCTCTGCCCTACCTAGAGCTCCTCTAATCCTCCCACGCTCCCCCTCCCAACCCCACTATGAGTCATCCTCCTTACATCAGAGAAAACATCTGGAATTTAGTTTTTTGGGATTGGGTAACTTCACTTAGCATTATATTCTTCGACCCCATCCATTTTCCTGCAATTGCCATGATTTTATTCTCTTTTAACTCTGAGTAATGTTCCACTGTGTATATACACCACAGTTTCCCTATCCATTCACCTACTGAAGGGCATCTGGGTTGGTTCCACAGTTTAGTTATTGTGAATTGTGCTGCTATAACATGGATGTGGCTGTGTCCTGTAGTAGGCTGTTTTAAGTCCTTTGGGTATAGTCCGAGGAAAGGAATAGCTGGGTCAAATGGTGGTTCCATTCCAAGTTTTCCAAGGATTCTCCATACTGCTTTCCAGATTGGCTGTACCAATTTGCAGTCCCACCAGCAATGTACGAGTGTGCCTTTCCCCACATCCTCGCCAACACTTATTGTTGTCTGTATTCTTAAGAGCTGCCTTCTGACTGGAGTGAGATGAAACCTTAGAGTGGTTTTGATTTGCAGTTCTCTAATTGCTAGAGATGTTGAACATTTTTCATATATTCATTGATTGATGGTATATCATCTGAAAAGTGTTCAATTCTGTGGCCCATTTATTGATTAGGGTGTGTGTGTGTGTGTGTGTGTGTGTGTGTGTGTGTGTGTGTGTTAAGGTTTTTGAGTTCTTTATATATCCTAGAGATTAGTGCTCTATCTGATGTGTGTGGTAAAAAATTTGCTCCCAAAATGTAGTCTCTTTGTTCACCTCAATAATTGTTTCTTTTGCTGAGAAGAAGCGTTTTTGTTTGAATCCATTCCATTTATTGATTCTTGATTTTAATTCGTGTGCTACAGGAGTCTTATTAAGGAAGTTGGGGCCTAATCTGACCTAATGAAGATTAGGGCCTACTTTTTATTCCTTTAGGCACAGGATCTCTGGTTTAATTCCTCAGTTCTTGATCCACTTTGACTTGAGTTTTGTGAATGGTGAGAGATAGGGGATTAGTTTCATTTTGTTGAATATGGATTTCCAGTTTTCCCAGAACCATTTGTTGAAGAGGCTATCTTTTCTCCAATGTATGTTTTTGGTGCCTTTGTCTGATATGAGATAACTGTGATTATATGGGTTAGTCTCTGTGTCCTCTATTCTGTACCATTGGTCTACCAGTCTATTTTGGTGCCAATACCATGCTGTTTTGTTACTATTGCTCTGTAGTATAGTTTAAAGTCTGATATACGATGCCACCTGCTTTACTCTTCTGCTAAGGATTGCTTTGGCTATTCTGGGTCTCTTATTTTTCCAGATGAATTTCATGATTGCTTTTTCTATTTTTATGAGGAATGTCATTGGGATTTTTATTGGAATTGCCTTAAATCTGTATAGTGCTTTTGGTAGTATGGTCATTCTGACAATATTAATTCTGCCTATCCAAGAACAAGGTAGATCTTTCCATCTTCTAAGGTCTTCTTTAATTTCTTTATTTAGGGTTCTATAATTTCCATTGTAGAGGTCTTTCATCTCTTTTGTTAGGTTGATTCCCAAGTATTTTATTTATTTGTGTATTCATTTATTTTGAGGCTATTGTAAATTGGATAGTTTTCCTCATTTCCCTTTCAGAGGATTTGTCACTGATATACAGAAATGCCTTTGATTTATGGGAGTTGATTTTATATCCCGCTACTTTGCTGAATTCATTTATTAATATTCTACTGAACGAACAATGAGTTGCAAAAGACATCAAGGAGGAGATCAAAAAATTCTTAGAGGTAAATGAGAACCCTGGTACAACATCAAAATCTCTGGGACACTCTGAAAGCAGAACTAAGAGGAAAGTTCATTGCATGAAGTCCATTCCTTAAAAGAAGAAAAAGTCAACAAATAAATGACCCGACATTACATCTCAAAGCCCTAGAAAAACAAACTAACACCAGAATTAATAGAAGACAGGAAATAATTAAAATCAGAGCTGAAATCAATGAAATTGAAACAAAACAATGAACTTTCCTCTTAGTACTGCCTTCAATGAAATTGAACCATCCAAAACAGAAAGTTGGATCTTTGAAAAAAATAAATAAAATTGATGAACCCTTAGCCATGCTAATGAAAGGGGGGGGGAGAAAACTCAAAGTACTAACATATGTGATGAAAAAGGAAATACTAGAGCAGACACTCCAGAAATACAGAAGACAATTAGGAATTATTTTGAAAACTTGTCCTGAGTAAAATAGAAAATATCAAAGGCATCGAAAAATTTCTAGAGTCATATGATTTTTCCCAAACTGAATCAGGATGATGTACACAATGTAAACAGATAAGTTTCAAGTGATGAAATAGAAGACGCCATCAGCAGCTACCAACCAAGAGAAGCCCAGGACCAGATGGATACAGAACTGAGCTTCACAAGACCTTTAACAAAGAACTAACACCAATACTCCTCAAATTATTTCAGGAAATAGAAAAAGAGGCAGCACTTCCAAACTCATTCTGTGAGGTCAATTTCACCTTGATTCCAAAACCAGGCAAAGACACACATCAAAAAAAGAAGACTTCAGACCAGTATCTCTAATGAACACAGATGCAAAAATTTTCAATAAAATTCTGGAAAATCTATTACAAAAACATATCAAAAAGATAGTGCACCATGATCAAGGGGGGGGTTCATCCTGGGATGCAAGTTTGGTTCAATATATGGAAATCAATAAATGTAATCTATCACATCAACAGACTTAAAGATAAGACTCATATGATCATCTCAATAGATGCAGAAAAAGCATTTGACAAAATACAGCACCCCTTCATGTCCAGTACCCTAGAAAAGCTAGGGATAATAGGAAAATATCTCAACATCATAAAAGCTATCTATGCTGAGCCCCAGGCCAACATCATTCTAAATGGAGAAAAATTGAAGGCATTCCCTCTAAAAACTGGAACAAGACAGGGATGCCCTCCTTCACCACTTGTATTTAACATAGTTCTTGAAACACTGGCCAGAGCAATAAGACCGACAAAAGAAATTAAAGGGATATGGACAGGAAAAGGAGAACTCAAATTAGCACTATTTGCCAATGATGTGATTTTATACCTAGAGAATCCTAAAAATTCCACAGAAAACTTCTAGAACTAATAAATGAATTCAGTGAAGTTTCTCATATTCTTGAACTTCAATGTCAACTCTGCTCCAGATCAGAGCCAGGAGCCTGGTCACAGGCCATAAGAATATGCATAGGACACTCCTGCTGGCCAAGCTCAGCAGGGCCATGATGCTTACAGCAAAGGGAAAGGGGTGGCTGGTCCCTAGGAAGGCCTCTGGACACTCAGGCACTGAGATCCGGGCATGGCATGGCTATTTTAGTGAGACCAGAGCCCATGAGATTTGCAGCTGTGCATGGACATGCCTGGGGAGCTGAGCAGCACGCCTGGTCCAGTGGCCTCCAGCCCAGCTCCTCACCCTGGAACTTCTGACATCCAACTCAAAGCTCAGAGTGAGGGATGTGAGTAGCCCAGGATCCCACCTCAAGATGGTGGCTGGGCAGCTCTGCGTGGGAAGTGGCCTGGGACACAGACTCAGGCTGTGGGAGATGGACAGTGACCCACCACCCAGGGCTGCTGGGGTTTTCTTAGGAGACTTGCAGCGCCCAGCCAACTGTCCGGGGTGAGTGTGGATCCACATGATATCTGCCGGAGGTTCTCCTGGACAGAAGTGGGGCGTGGACTGCTAAGTCCCCCACAAGGCCCCAGGCTCTACTTGGCAGGAACCTCGAAAGGAGAGAGCCTTTGTCCCCAGATCACCTTGGTGATTACACAGCACCAGTAACTGACCACCTGGCCCTTGGTCCAGACTCTGCAGAGCAGCTGTGGTCCCAGGCCTCACCGGGAACAGCCAGCTGCATTGCTGTGGGACCCCACGACATGCTTCCACTGAAGACAAATCCACATAAAGTCCAGTCCCTGGGGCCACCCACTGCCAATTCCCCAACTGTTCAAAGGACAGAGGGAGGCCACAGAAGTGATGACAGCCTTCAGTTTCATTCCAGATGATGAGGTGTGTTTCACAGGAGCCACGATTCCCAGGGACACCACTGTGCACGTGGGACCCCTGGGATCCTGCCCAGCCCCATAGCATTCTGCTGGGCACTGTCTGCCCTTCCTGATGGACACATGACCACCTGCCTGAAGGACAGTTGGACCTCCCACCATCTGCAGGACAGATAAACACCTGGGCCGAGAGGTGGATGGGGGCCAGCGGGCCCATCTAAGCGAGGGAGGGCTGGGGAGCTCAGGCGTGCACACGTGTGTCCCCGAGCAGGCAGCGCGGCCACAGTTAATTACTTGTCCTCCAGAACTGCTTAATGTATGACCGTAGTTCCTGAAGAGAAAAATAAACATTTGCCCTACTTCATGGAGCGCGTCTGAGGCAACAATAACAGATTAGCGGCTCTTTGCAGTAACATACTTCAGTGCGTTCATCCCATTAATATTGGACTTAATAGTCTCCCGTGCCCACGAGAGCCACAGTGAGTGCCCCTCACAGCTGGGTTTCATCCGCTCCCCAGACAGCACAGGGGGACGGGGAGGAGTGGGCTGGCCTCCCCATCCTGCCCACCAGGGAAGCTCAGGCTCCTTCCCCGCACCCTCTGCCAGACATGGTCCTTTCTTTCTGCAGGTCAGCTGGCCTTCCCTCCGCCCAGGTCACCTCTGCAGACACACTCCCCTCCCACCTGAGGAAGGTGCCTCCCCAGCTGGCCTGAGCCATGTCGGAGCAGCCGGCCGCTGGGGCCTCCTCGGCACCCCCAGGGCTCCCCAGCAGCAAGAAGTGTCCTTCGTGTGCCCCTGGGACTCCATGCCTCCTTCCGAGTGTTCTGCTCCGATTTCCAAAGTCCTGGGTTGGATCGCACCCCTCCTCCAATCCGCACATTGAGGTCCCCAACCCCAGAACCCCAGGGTGTGGCTTTATTTGGAAGCACAGTTGTTTTGATGTAATCAGTGAAGATCATGGGGTGGGACTGGACCCTGGTGGACAGACTGGGGCTCCTATCACGGGAAATGTCGGGAGGACTCCATGTGCAGACGAGGGAGGACTCAGGGCACTGCTTCCACAGCCAGAGACACCAGAGATCTCCAGAAGCAAGCCGGGGCTGGGCAGACCCACCCTCACAACCTCAGAAGGAAGCAGCCTGCCAGCACCCAACCCCAGACCTGGGACCTCCAGAACACGAGAGCGGAAGAGCCTGCTGGCAACTTGCCTGGTCTGCGGCACCTTTCCATGGCAGGCACAGGACACCAATGGACCAAACTTCTGTGCAGACGTAGAGGGGCCCAGGTATGCAGCACAGTGGGAGGGTCACCTTGTCACGTCAGATGCTGTCTTTGCAGAAC
>NW_027521597.1:245017-383487 GCF_052094955.1 Ictidomys tridecemlineatus | reverse complement strand
CACCCCATCACACTGCCTGCCCACCCCCCCTGGCCGCACCTCTCGTGGTGGAGCAGGATGGCCGAGGTGGACCCACATTGGCCCCACTCTCTGCTCCCAGGGTTCAGCTTGTGCCTGCTACTGTGTGGGCTGGGTTCTAGAAGGTTCTGCACACCAGAGTGGCTGTGCTGTGCTCAGGGGGAAGGTGGGTGCTCCATCTTCATGGGTGGAACTGGTATGGCCTGTGAGGTCAGAGGACTGGCCCAAGTCCCCGAGGCCCAGACCCAGAAGTGGACAGAAGGTGAAGCTCAGGTTGCTGTGAGGGGGGAGGTGAATGGGCTTCCCTGCGTGCTGTCCCCCAGGCTGTGAGGGTCTCGTCAGGGATTGCTGGAGGACTCCACATGGCCGATGACCCAGTGCTGCTGGGGTCGAGGAGATGGTGGCACTCAGGGTGCTGGATGCGGGCTCCTGCCACACCCAGAGGAGCAGGACCCCAGGAGCGGAGGAGCCTCGTGAGAGCAGGGAGCGCTGGGCCCCCTGTCCCGTCAGAGCCCCTTCCCAGGTGCCCTGGTGGTGCAGGCTTCACCAGGCAGCCACCCCTCCTGGCCCCGGTGGGGGTCCCGGAAGGCCTGGTGCTCACTCCCTGCTGCTCAGCACTCAGGTCTGCTCAGGTGACCTGTCCTCCATGGACCAGGGAGTCCCTGAGGTGGACAGGCCTCCAGAACCTTCCCCAGAAAGGAGGAGGGGAAGGTGGGCCAAACACGAGGGTCCACTTCAGGGCCTGAGTGACACTGGGGCGCAGGGCCTGTTCCTGGAGGGAGACCAGGAGACGTCAGAAGCAGGGATGGGACGAGAGCCTGGCGGGCCGGGTGGCTGGGACGGCCTGCTGCCCACCTGGCTGTGTCCTGCTCTCTGTATCAGGCAGGTGAAGGAGCCGCAGCTTCTTCTGGACCAGGTGGCTACTTGGTTACGGAGTGCTCAGACAGCGGTGAGCCCCGCGTCCAGCCACGGCTGTTGCAGGCAGCTGGGAGGAGGGCCCTGAGGTTCCTGCGGTCGGCTGGTGCTGGGCAGCAGGGTGGCCTCCAGCAGGCCCTCGTGGGAGCCTCGAGAGCTGGCCTTTTCCAGGCACTAGCTGTCTTTCTGGAGCCCAGGGAGCAGCGCTGGAGGTGGCCCCTCCCCCCCGGAGAGGGACTGGCAAACGCTTGCCCGGGGGAGGGGGAGTCTCTCCAGGAAACCCTGGCTTCTCCAGGTCACTCCTGCTGCCCACTCAAGTCCTGGGTCCTGGCTTGGCCCCTGCACGGGGTGCTCGTGGAGCCCAGTGCGGCTCTGCTGTGCCCCTGGTTGGCCCAGATGGCACCAAGCCTTTCCTGCAGCCTCCGGTCCCTTGTCCAGGCCCAGCACAGAGAAGTAGGAGGGGGCACAGCGGCGTGTCCCGAGCCCCTCTGGGGATCCTGAGAGGTCTGAGGATGCTGACGGGACTGCTTCAAAACCCCTTCCCAGCTCGGAGGCCCCTTGTCTTTGGAGAAAGCAGGCAATGACTGCGTCACTGTGTCATTCATGGATGCTCAGGGTGACCTGGGGGGCAGGGTGGACCCCAGGGTGGCTGAGCTCCAGCAGCCCTCAGCTGATCAGCAGCTTCTCCTGAGGACAGGTGCACGCCTGTGCGTGTGGAGCTTGGACAGTGGGATCCCAGCCCACCCCAGCTGGGCACTGCCCCCAGCCAGCTCTGGGGTTGCTGGCCATGTCCCCTCCCTTGCTGGCTTGCTGCTCTGCCCAGCGGTATGCGCTGATCACTTTATTCTCTGCTTGTAATTCAGAGAATACTGAGGCCAGTGCTGTCCGGTGGTGTCTTGTGACCAGTGGTAGCGGGGGCCCCGCCCCTGGCCCCGGCCACCTGCCTCCTTGCTGATAGTGTCCTGCAAAGAAGCAGGCGGGCTGAGTCACCTGCACCTTGGGGCTCCATAGGGACCAGGGTCTCAGCCAGAGGGTGACTGGCTGCTCACTGAGGCCACCGTCTGCCTTGAGGTGGGGGACGGGAGAATCAGGTGACTCCAAGGTGGAGAGCCTGGGGGCTGAGCATGGCCTTGCAGGTGACTCTGGGGACGTTCTTGGCTGTGACCTCAGCTGGTCCTTCCTGCCTGCAGGGATAGTGACTGTCTCTTGACTTTATCCTTGAAGAGACTCAAGGACAGAGCCAGGAACTCAGGGCCTAGGTGAGGGCCCATGAGCTGAGCGCAGCACCCTCTCCTGGCCTTGTTCTGAGGGGGCTTGGCCCCACATGCTGTGAAGCTGTGCTGAGGTGTGGGGGGGTCTCGGGAAGGGGCGGTCCACGGGAGGGTCCCAGGCAGGGTCGGAATACCCTCCCCCAAGTTGGGGTCCACCTCCCTCACCTGGTCCCGTGTGGGACTCAAAGCCCATCTTCATGCAGGGGGGCTGCAGACCCCCAGGTGCTGAGCTGTTCTCCTGCTGTGGTGATATGACCTGCCCCCACCCTGTCACCCGCCTGCTTAGGGCCGAGCAAGGCCGGGCAGGGTGCTCCAGTGAGCCCCGGGTCGGGGCAGGCCAGTGGCCTCTGAGAGGTGCTGGTGGAAGCATCAGGTGCCTGCAGGAAGACCTGTCCCCGGACGGACTGCGTGGCGCCTGGCACACGTGATCCTCCCAGGTATATTTAGAAGAGGTCGCACAGCCTCTAAAATACTCTTTTCAAAGCCAACTTCTGCCTCCTCTCTCAGGCAGATTTTATTAGCCAATTACCTCCCTTCTCCCCGATGACAGAGGCAGCCGAGCCAGCCCTCTGATTCGCTTCACTGATAGAAGAGCCCAAGACCTCGCTTATAAATAACTCCTCGCTTTGCAGAGACACAGAATCTGTCTTCAGACCTCCTGTCCCCCGGGAACGCCTGCACAGTGACAGCTTCCTGCTCCTCCTGCCCGTTGCTGTGGGGACAACCTTGATAGACATGCTGGCCTCCGTGTGGCACGCATGTACTGATGGCCTGCTGAATGCCAGGCTGTGTGCCGGGGGCAGGTGGCAGGGGTGGGCTGCTGGGGGTGGGTTCCCTGAGACCGTGTGTCTGGAAAGGTGAACCGGGAACAGGGTCTGTGTGTCTGAGTGGACGCCTCTGGGGTCACTGGGTGGTCCCCAAGGACAGGTGCACTGGAGAACTCAGAGCCTGTTGTCCTTAGGAAGAAAGGTCTCCACAGACGTGGTGAAGGGTCTCCAGATGAGGTGGTCCTGGTTAGGGGCCAAAATTCAGTGACGAGGCCTTGGAAGAGGAGAGTGCATATGCGCGCGCGCACATACACACACACACACACACACACACACACACACGGGGCACCTGAAGAGGAGCTGAGTCTGAGTGAGCCGTGAAGGGACCCTGGGCCACCAGGGGCTGGAAGAGCCCTGCAGACAGCCTGGTCTCAGGCCTCAGGGCTCCCGTGCTGCACCTGTGTCAGAGCCTGCAGATGACCGGGCCAGTGAGCCCCTTGGGCTCTGCAAGTGTGTGGGGCCTCCAGGCCCCTGCTGGGGACTGGGCTGGACTCAGTTCCCGCCTTGGCCTCAAAGGACCCTGGGGGCAGGTGCTCTATCACAGTGAAGGTGAAGACAGGATTTCTGGTTGGGGAGAGGGGACTCTGCAGACGTGACTGTCCTGGAGTTGGGGTAAAGGCAGACCTGGTATCCCCAGAAGATCGGGGTGTGGTGGGGTGGACAGCCTGGGGATTCTTAATGCTCTTCCACCCATAAATCCAGCACTTCCCACACCGAGGGCACGCTCTGCCGTTGGCCTGGAAGATGGCTTTATGCGGACGCGGATGGGCATTTTTCATTTTAATAGCTGTGTATTTACTTTTATGGTTACCTTCTATTTATGGCAGTGGTGCTGGCTCTGTTTACAGGGTGATGGAAAGTGTCTTTTTTACAGTAATGATGCATGGGGATGGTGCAATCGCGGGGTCACCGCGTGCCTGAGGCTCAGGAGACACTGCAGTGGGTGACCGTGTTTATTGAGGAGCTACTGAGCACCTGCTGCACACAAAGGCAGCAGAGATGCCGACGGGGCCTCCCGGGGCCTCCCGTGGCTGCTGGGAGTTCTGCTCTCAGGTTGCAGTAAGTGTCCAGGACGGGCGCAGGGTGAAGAGACCTCAGTGCCCAGGGAAGTTGCGGGGCCTGCAGTCCATGTGAACATGGGCATGGAGAGGTGCCTGTGTGTCCCTGCGCCACAGGACTTCATCCTCCCATGTGTTTGGAGGTCACAAGTACCAGCTCAATGTCAGCAGGGCTGTCCCTTCTGGAGCCTTCAGAGGAGAATCCATCCCAGACCCTGCCCCCAGCCCTGTCCCTGACCCTGGTGGCTGCCAGCAGACCTTGGTCTTGGCTTGTGACCGCATCACTCCGTTCTCTGCCCACCCCACATGGCTGTCCCCCTCCTGCCTCATAAAGCGGCCACAGGCATTGCCTTCGGAGCCACCTTTGCCCAGGCTGCCCTCTCCAGGTCCTGTGCTGTGTGTACATGGACACTTGCTCCAGCTGGGGCTGCTTCTGAGGTCTGGGTGGACTCGTCACTTGGCCACCATGTGTGAGGGTGGAGGGAACGTAGCTCTGGCTCAGACCTGAGCTTTGTCTGCTCCGGGCTCCTGGTGGCCCCTCAGTCAGTGGCTGTGACTAGCGGGATCTCTGTGATGGCCTCCTACCACGACACCCATGGGGGACGCAGGGCCTTCCCCCAGGCTGCAGCCACCGCATGCCCTCTAATGGCCCTGGCACCCTCCTGCTCTGACCCCACCTGGGCTTCTTACCTCGGGAGGTCACTCCCACTCACCTGGAGGAGCCATTGGGGCCGAGCTGACCATCTGGGGACCACCCTCCACACCGTGTGGTGCTTCTGGGAGCCCCCAGCGTGTGTCCGTTTATAAGTTAACTTTTCTTTTTTCTTTGTGTTTTTCAAAAGAAAATTGTGAGCTGTGTTGGACACTCGCACCAGGTCCCTCTCCTGCTGGACACTCGCACCCAGCCTCCCCAGAGGCGGTTTTTATTCAGGTTGGAATGGACCGGCCAATTTGGCAGTTACCTGCTCTATGATTAAAGGTGTGCTCCTTGATGTTTTCTCGTTTTATTGGTGATTTATTCTTAATGCATTAATTCACGTTAATTGAAACGGAGATATTTCTCTTTTCCATTAAGCTGGTGGCTTGAAAGTGAGAGCTTAGTGCTGAGTTCTGCATATTGAGCAGGGGTGGCTCCTGCTGCCCATGTGCACCTTCTGGAGTAAGCCTGGCCCTCCATGTGGACACCCCATTAGGGTAGGGGCCCCAGGAGCTGCAAGATGGGATGGCTCATCTCCCCTTCCCAGTTTGGTCCCCACTCATCCCACCCCACTGCGCCTGCCCTGAGGGCTCCCAGGGCCCCAGTTACCCGCAGCCAGGGCCATGCATGGCAGGAGGAGGCTCTGGGACAGGGCTGTGCTTTGGAGAGGGGCCTCCTGCTGGATCGAGGTGGGGTCAGTAGATGCAGGAGGCAGCCACGGAGGGATCAGAATGACAGAGAACAGGGAAGGACTGCACCAGGGCCCTGGGGTTGGGGAGTGAGGCTGGATCAAGAGCACTGGAGGCAGAATCTTGGCCACCAGCACCTCCATCTGGGAGAGCCACCGTGGCGTCCCATGGTGGAACAGCCCCTGGTCTTGAGCAAGCGTCCCTGGAGTCTGTGAGCTGAGTGAGTCTTCCCAGGGATCGCGGGCCGGCCTCAGCCACCCTGCCCCGGAGGCCTGGGCCTTAGTGAGTGAGGAAGAGTCTCTGCTATGGTCCATGATTCATCCCATGCCTCCTCCTAAGCCGTCCCCTTGGCCTGGGTCCCTGCCACCTCCTGCATTCCCAGGTGGCCAGTGTGGCTTCTCCCTGTTCCACCCAGGCAGACCCTCCATCGGATTCCTTGGCTGAAGCCTTTCTCTGCCCCCGGCCCCGGGGCGCTCCTCAAGCTGGAGACTAAGCCTGGGGCTCAAGGCTCTTCTGGGCCTGCACAGCCATTCGGGCCTGGGAGTGCGACAGAGCACATCCTAGCTGGCCTGTGTGTGGGACCCACTGAGATGGGCCCTCGGATGCACACGAGGGGAAGCCCTTAGTGTGTTTGCAGCTCTGAGCACACTCATGAGTGTGCACACAGGTGCCCACGTGTGTGCACATGATACCTGACAGCTGTGGCCACCAGGGGAGAGACAAGGCTATGCCTCCCAGTTAGCGGCTGCCTGCCGTGGGCGGGACCTCAGGCCCTGGTGTGGAGGCTGGATCTTCCTTCTGCCTACTGTAGAGGCGGGGCCTCCCTCCCTCATGTTTATTCAAAAGCAAGGCCTGAGCTGGGACTCGGGGTCTCTCCATCCCGCCAGCCGCCTGCTCGTTCTTGAACCAGCGTGTGGCCCTAGGGTGGCATCCCGAGCCTGCAGAGCAGTACTGCTGCTGCTGCCCTCCGTCCCCCTGGTCTTCCTCACCCAGGTGCTCTGTCAGTGTGTTTCCCTGGTGGCGGAGAGCAATGCTGACTGTGGAGAAGGGCCGCTGGATGGGGTCGGTGGACCTCTCTGGAGCCTGGCTGCCGTGCCCCGAAGCCCCAGCTGGCATCTCTGAAAGGAGAGAGAGAAGGCCGGTGGAGCCTCACTGGCCTCCAGCACACTCCTCTCCACTCAGAGCAGCCCTTGGGCACCAGGAGGGTGTGCTGTGGCCCTGCAGGTCCTGCAGAGCTGCCACTCCTTGCCCACACTGACAAGAAGAGCCTGCCACGGGGTTCTGGGAATCAGTGTCTCTGTAGCCCAGAGTGTCCCTTTGGAAGTGGGTGAGCTCACCAGCTGCTTCCCAGTGCCCTCGGGCCCCAACTGGAGCCTCCAGGTGGCACAGAGCCGATTCCCGCCTCTCAGGGGGGTCCAGCTGTGGGCTTGGGCAGGGGGCGCTACACCACTGCCGGGCTTTGAGGTCAGAGGTCTCCTAGTCCTCTGGTCCCTGAGCCCTGAGAGGTGCCATCACAGCTGCCAGCCAGGAGGGCTCTCCCGCCACATGGAGAGAAGGGGAAATGGGCACTCGCAGTGGGCAGCCGAGGTCCTGACCGCACCGAGAGTCCAGGGCATGGAGCTGTGCCTGGAGCAGCCACCTTGAGGGAGGGGCCACACGTCTCTTCCTCGCCTGTGCCTGAGATGGCCGTGCAGGAGCCCCGCACCCATTCCAGGGGACGTGGCCCCTCGGGGGGTGGCTCTAGCCGTGGGTCCCCTGTGTGTTTAATTAGTGTCTGCGCAGGGCCACGCTGACATCATTGTGCACTAATCCTTTAAGAACTGAGACCGTCTCAACTACGCCTGAGTTACAAGCTGAATAAATTAAAACTCCTTGTACACGATATCTTGTAGCCTTATTAAGTGGCAAGATTATGCAAAAAAAAATCGTTAAGTATGATAATGCAAAGAGCGGCGTGATTTGTAACAGGACATTCATTATCTCTCATTCTGCTCTATTTAAGCTCCGTTCCGGGGGAATTAGTGGCATTACTGTTCAAATCTTAACTTTTGTGTTATGAAAGCATGTTCCAGAGCTTTGAAACGTATCTGAAAGCAGAGTCTTGGTTTCCCAGGTCTAACAAGCAGCGGGCAAGCGTGAGGTCTCCCAGGGAGGCTAATCTGGAGATGTCACAGTGGTCGCACCAGTAGATTTTTCCCATCTAATTAAAAATATGTTGTTTTGCTGAAAGTTACCCAATCAAGTCACTTGGAGAGGCTGAGGGAGAGGGGAGAGGCGCTTCCTCCTGGGGCCTGGGGAAGAGCATCCGTTTCTAATGACCACACCAGCTCCATGTCTGGTGGCTCCGGGCTGCCTGGGGACAAGCAGGCTGCAGGCTTCCCTCCTTGGCTGTCACTGACCTTGGCTCCTAGAGAAGGTGTGTGCCCAGAGTAGAGTTCCAGGGCAGAGTGATGTTCTTATGTCGTTTTAACTGCACACCTGATTTGGGGGGACAGTTTTAGGGTCACAGAAACGTGGAGCAGAGAGTATGGAGAGTCCACTCCTCCAGTGTCCCCATCGTGCACAAGGTCCTCTGTGTGGTGCATGTGGCATTCTGTGAATCACCTGGGCACCATCAACTGGAGTCCAGCCAGTGACCACAGTGCGTCAGGCTCACCCGTGGCAGGTTCTGGGTGTGGGCACAGGGATGGTGTCGTGTGTGCACAGAGCAGCGCCCTGTCCTGGAGCCCTGTGCTTGGGGGGGTCTGTTCGCCTCACAGTGCTGCTCTGCAGTGTGTGGGCTGCAGCACCAACAGGCTCAGGACTTTGCTGAAGGTCGGTCAGCTGCTCACTGTCCACGTCGGGAGTTGGAGCCAGCAGTGCTGGTTCTATCTGGTGTGACCACGGGCAGGTGATCTCCAAGAGTAGGAACACTGCTGAGCATGCTCTGGACACTGAGTCCAGGTGCCACCTGCCCTCCTGGAGAGGTGTGTGCATGCTGGGGTCCTCTGGAGCAGGCAGTGGCACGAGGGGCCTTGGTGGCCAGGGCTGTTTCCAGTGCTCCCTTTGCCACACACTTTTTATGATAAGTGACCCAATAAAGCTGAGAGTCCATCCTCTGATTGTTGAGAGCCACAGCCAAGTCAAGATGGGGCCTGGCATTTTGCCAGAAGGCGTGGTCGAGGGGTAACGCCAGCGAGCCATTAAGATGATGATGATTAAGTTAAGCTGTGCATAATTATTAAGATAATGACTGACTGCTGTAACTGGATGATGCTAAACTGAAACAAGCTGTGTATTCAGTTGTGTATCTAGACCTCTGCTGTCCGGCAATAAGATGGTTCCTGCTACCTCGGGTGCCCGCTACTGTTGAGTTCCCGCGGAGGTCCCGTTGAGTTCGTGTGGGTTCTGGAATAAAGTTAGTTCCTGTTTGAACCTACAAGTGGCTCTTGACCTCCCGGTTATTTGTGCCCAGCCAGACTGCGGCATCTTATTTCACAAATTTTTTATCTCAACACAAAAAAAGTAGCATTTAGGTAAGTTTATGATCCTTGAAATCCCCAGCCGTGGTTCCTGTGGCTGAGGGGAGGACGTGGCCGGTGCCATCCATTGCTTCTCCACCAGGGTCCCAGGAGCCACCTGCCTCAGAGGCTCCCTGTCATGGCTCCTGTTACCTGGGCCTGCGTCCCTGCAGAAGCCTTGGGGGGGGGGGGGCAGCCTGTGAGCTCTCAGCTGCCTGCACGAGGCCCCGCCTGCCGGAGGGGCTCCGCAGTGCTCCAGGTACCGCCATTCAAACGCTCACAGGAGTATCCAGAGTCGCGTCGGGCCACAGATCGGGGTGCCGTGGCCCCCCACGTTGATGCCTGGAGGTCATTTCAGGGGGCAGCAGTGAAGGGCTGGTGGTGTGAGGGCAGCGGTGGCGATGGCATGGGGCTGAGGGCGGCTGTCCCGGGTCGTGTCAGCAGCCTGACAGTGGCCTCTCCTCAGGCAGGTGTTGGGATGCCCGCAGGGCAGGCCCGGGAGAACCACAGGTCACAGGTATCACCGTCCACCATGGTAGCCTTCCAACGGCTCCCTGTGGGTCTCTCCTGGCTGCCATCTCCCCCGGCAGCAGCTGAGCCCCACAGCTGAGCTCCGCCTGGCACTGGCCCCGGAGCTGGACAGGCCACGCTGGGGGTCCCCCGCCGGCTCCATCACCTGAGTTCTAGGATTCAGGGAGCTGCCTCCCTATGAACCATTCCTTATGAACTCAGGAACCGCCCAAAGCAGAGGTGCCCAGCCCAGATGTGGGGTGCTGAGCCTCCAGCCCCCCGGGCGCCCCTCCTGGCACCCTGTGCTCCCACTCCCAGGCTCTCCCAGCCACGCTGCCTAGGAGTGTCTGGAGGGCTGGGGATGTGGCCAGTGACGAGAACTCTCCAGCTCTGTCCCCTCCTGGGGTTGGGGACATGGCCTCTCCTGCTGCCGGGTTCCCTCTGTGACAGCCCCTCTGAAGGTGCCAGCCTAGCCAGCTGCCCCTCTTTAGCACAGAGAGGACTCATCACTCTGGGGAGTCCGCGGGTTTAGGAGCTGCGTGCCAGGAGCCAGGGTCACAGTTTATGAACTGTGGGGACACCCTGGTGTGTGGACAGGACTGCCTGGGCGTCCTTGGCAGACCCTGATCAGGCAGGACACCGTGCACCAGGACTTCACTGCTTGCAGGGGCTGCGCCATCGTCCCTCAAAACCCTGGGGCGGAGTTGGGCTCTGCACCCCAGGAGTGGCCAGGGAGTGTTGTGCTGGGGCCAACGGCTGCACTCTCAGGCCGTGGGCCCTCAGGGCCCAGCCCAGGGGCACTCAGCAGGGCCCGGGTCCTGTGTTCCCAGAGCAGAGGTGCTTTGGCCTTCGCCCCTCCCTGAGAGCAGCTTGGCCGAACCTCGGAGCTGCTGATATCTGGGGCTGGATCCTTCTTTGATGAGGGGTGGTCCTGGGCTGTGTAGCGGGTGAGCCGTGTCCCTGGCCTCCCACCAGTGGAGACCTGCCAGCGGCCCTAGAACACCGCGGCCTGCTTAGTCCCTCTGCTCTGGAAGGTCCCCCCAGCCCAGGGCCCAGGCGGAGGCCATCACCCAGCTGCGACTCGCTCTGGGTCTCGTCTGGCCGCTGACTTTCCACGCTGCTGAGCCTGGGACTCTACTGAGACAGGACAGCAGTGGACGGAAGGGGGCTGGTGCGGCCTGAAAGCTGAGGTGCCCTCTCGTGTTGCGCTTCACGGCCGGTTTCTCCCCAGCGCTCGCCGCTGTGCACCACCCCAAGAAGCAGTGTGGGGCTGAAGGGCCCAGGGAGCCAAGAGGGACCCCGGCCTAGTCCCCCAGGCCAGCAGGAAGGGCCAGAGCTGAGGCGGCAACACCAGCAGTGCAAGGTGGTGGACTGGAGGTTCTCCACGAGCCCCATGCCCTGGCTTTGGTGCCAGGGCCATCCTTGCTCAGTGCCCGTCCTGCATGTGCATGCACAGACGCACACACCTGTACCTTGAGGCACCTCCTGGCCCCAGGACCTGCCCTTTTGGCCTGTTTCTTGAGGCTTTCTCTAGGACAGTGTGCAGGAAGCGTCCCTGTCCTTCTGTAGGGCTGTGTGCTATTCCACTGTGTGCAGGGCCTTTTCCCGCCAGGATTCTTCCTTGTTGGGCGCTTGGAGTACTGCTTTCATGGAATGTCCCCTGTGAGTGGCCGGCACGTCCTCAGGGTCTCAGGGGAGCCGCACCTGCAGGGTAATGCCCTGGCAGGGCTGGAGGCACGCAAGCCCCCAGGGAGGGCGTGGCAACCTGGCCTGTCTCCCCGAGTCTGTACTCTCCCCACGGCAGCAGGTGTGGACAGGCTGCCACGTTCCTGCCGCTCATCTTCTCCCCCTGGGCTGGCTCCCCCCACCCTTGAAGACTCCCCTCTGGCCATCGCCTTGGGCCTTCTTGCCTGTGTCCCCCTGTCCAGGCTGTGGGACGCTGTTCCTGGACCTTTGCCCGACTTGCTCGGTCACAGTGTGGCAGATGACGCTGTGGCGGGTGGAGGCTCGCTCTGCTGTTCCTCTGTCCCTTGGACTCTGGTCATGCCCATTTCTCTGGAGACCACTTGGGCCCTCCTCTGGTGGCTGTGGCCTTAGTCAGCCGGGCAGCCCTGACACGGGCTGGTGCCAGTGGGGACCTGGTGAAGTAGTGGGTTGGTGGGCACAAGCCACCCGGGCCCACCACAGCCTGGAGGAACTTTTGGCTAATGCTGGAGTTTCACGCATGGAGCTGGGGTCCTGAGAGGCTGTCCCTTCTCAGTGTCACATGGGGATGTGGTGACATGGAGTCAGAGAAGCCTCCAGGGTGGAGGCTGATGCTCCTGAGGCCTGGTGGCCTGGGAAGGTGTCTCCCCGCGACTGGCCTCTGGGGTGTGGTAAGTCCACAGCTCACAACGAGGTCTGTGGAGCTGTCCGCCTGTCCACATTTGCTGTCTGAGTGCAGCTCTGGTCTGGGCCCCGCTGCCCGCTCAGCCCTGCGCACCAGGGTCGGCATGCCACACTGCACAGCGCACCTGCCCCAGGCTCCCGGCAGGCGATGCCTGCTGCCTGCCCATCACTCCGTCTCCTGCACCTCGGTCACCCACGCTCGCTGCCTGTCCTCAGTCCCAGGAGGGAGGCCTGGACACCTGGAGGCTACTGTGCCCTCAAGGCAGGGCCAGGGCTCGCCCACTCACCGTGAGTCACAGCTGCTCAAGGGCCACCTGATGGAGGTGGCTGAGCACAGCAGCTGCAGCACTGCCCAGCTGGGCGGCAGGGCCACCTTCCCTGGCCGAGAACAGCACCCTGACCTTTCGTGTGTCTGAGGACTGTGCTGTCTCTGAATTCATTTGGGACACAGGACGTGTTAGAATTTAGACCCTCTGCTCTCCAATGTCCAGACTTCCTGTGGTCCTGGAGCTGCCATGGTGGGGACAGTGGTCCTGCCCAGCAGGGCCTTTGTGGACATGGGCTCGGCATTGCTTGTGTTACCCAGGCCCCCGGGGTGCTACGGGAGTGCCCCAGCTGGGTCTGCCTGTGGTTCTGGTCCAGACCCTCCACTCACCTGCTGTTGACTTGGGCACGCCCTACTCTGGTGTTGTCCCAGATTGCTTCCAGGAGGGTGAGTGAGTCTCGGGTGGCCTGTGAGTCTCCTAACAGATTTGGTGTCTTTACTTTTGCAGCAGCCTAGGGATAATCCTCCCTTCCACTCCTCTAATGTCTTTTAAGGGGCAGGACCTGGGAGGTTTGAGGGGACAGTGCAGGCTGAGGGCCCCTGGGGCATGAGTAGCTTGCGGTTTCTTTAGGGATGGACAAGTTCTCTAGGCTTGGGTCAGAGAGGATTTTCATGGTGGGTTCTGGAAATGAGGAGATGGATGTTACAGTATAGATGGGGGTGGAGGAGTTGACCATCCTGTGATTATAACCAGGTGATGATGTTGGTGATGGTGGTGATTGTGGTGATGGTGATGGTAGTGGTGATTATGGTGATGGTGATGGTGGTGGTGATGGTGGTGATGTTGGTGATGGTGATTGTGGTGATGGCGATGGTGGTGATGGCAGTGATGGTGGTAGTGATGGTGATGGTGATGATGGTGGTGATGGTGGTGGTGATGGTGATGGTGGTGGTGATTGTGGTAATGGTGATGGTGGTGATGGTGGTGATGGTGATGGTGATGGTGGTGGTGATGGTGATGGTGGTAGTGATGGTGGTGATGGTAATGGTGATGGTGATGGTGGTGATGGTGGTGATGGTGGTGGTGATGGTGGTGATGGTGGTGATGGTGATGGTGGTGATGGAGATGGTGGTGATGGCGGTGATGGTGATGGTGGTGATGATGGTGATGATGGTGGTGATGGTGATGGTGGTGGTGATGTTGGTGATGGTGGTGATGGTGGTGATGGCGGTGATGGTGATGGTGGTGATGGCGGTGGTGGTGATGGCGGTGGTGGTGATGGTGATGATGGTGGTGATGGTGATGGTGGTGGTGATGGTGATGATGGTGGTGATGGTGATGGTGGTGGTGATGGTGGTAGTGATGGCGGTGGTGGTGATGGCGGTGATGGTGATGGTGGTGATGGCGGTGGTGGTGATGGTGATGATGGTGGCAATGGTGATGGTGGTGGTGATGGTGGTAGTGATGGTGGTGGTGGTGGTGGTGATGGGACTACTTTTTGTGTCTTTGCATTATGCCCTTTAATACTAATAACCCTATTAAGTTGCAGGAAGACATTTTCCATGTAAGTACTTGGGATTCTTAGAGGTTAAGTAACTTGTCCAAGGCCCAAAGCTAGTATGTGGCAGGCCCTCAAATTTGACCTTGAGCCTGGCTCAAATCCTAAAACTGGGACCCTGACTTTCTTACCTCAGAGTACATATCAGCCTTGATTAAAATGGTTCAGAGGGCGGGGGTCGGTGCTTGGTCCCCCCATCCCAGAGCTTCTCCTGTATATGGAGTGGGTGGTGCTAACTCAGACTTCAGTGCCCATGAGGCCAGACCCAGGAAGCCCAGTGTCCAGGATGCACTGTGGATGGAGGGCGCTCTGCCCTGTGAAGGGAGGGCCTCGCTCCCTGGGCTGAGCACTGGGCTTTGTAGGGGCGGCAGGAGGCAGCTGCCCGGAGATGACTCAGCGTGGTGAGTTGGCAGAAGGTCAGCCGTGGACTCCTGTCCTGTGGGTGATGGGGTGCACTCTCCCCGGAGCATGTCACAGCAAGGACTGTTCATGCTCCTCTTCTGGAGGGCACTTGGGCCCCTCGTGGGAAATCCTGGAAGACCCTCAGGAAGCCAGCCTCGAGGAGTCTGCAGCGGGGCCTGGGAGGAGACCTAGAGCTGAAGGACAGGTGTCCTCCGCAGGGTCAGGAGGGAACCCTTGGACACGACAGGCCTTTGGGTACAGCTTGGGTCCCTGTCCTGGTGTCCAGGAGGCCCCCGAGCCCCTGGGAACAGCCAGGACTGGGGAGTATGGTCCTTGGAGGGCTGGACGTAGATCCCCGCAGCAACGTGGGGTGAGCGTGTTTGGGTTTTCACGAGGGAGCACGTTGATGCGGAGACCTGGGAGGACGGCTGAACTGACCACTGTGAGCCTGGGCGGCGGGGTCACAGTGCAATTCATTTTCTTTCTTCTTTGATTTCCTTCTTTTTATACAGAAATCGCGTTGACTGTTCTATGTAAAAACACGTGAGTGAAAAGTGCCATTGCTGGTGTCCCCAGGCTGTGGGGATGGCCTCGACTGAGCCAGGAGCTGGGCTCTGGGTGTCTGGGTGGCCGGGTCCATTCCCAGTCACCTGCTGTCCTGGGCACAGGGGGCCAGGCCTCTCAGGAGGAGTCACGTGGTTGTGTAATGTACCCAGTGTCCTTGGCTTGCAGGGGAGGGTCCAGGCCAGGACATGAGTTCTGAGGAGGAAGCTGTGTCCCTTCACTGTGGTCCTGTGTCCTGGCGCAGCCTGAGGGCCAGCCTGGAGGGGGCCCTGTCCCGGATCCTGACCAGGGCTGCCCTGCCCCCTCCTGGCTGTCCCATGGGTTGTGTCCAGAGGCCTCAAAAGAGAAGAGTGCTTTAGTTGATAAAAGGAAAGAACAAGTCCTGCACCTTTGGCTCAGAGTCTGCCCTTTCCTGAGCACCTGGTGGGCTCAGGATCGAGGGGCTCAGGCTGACCAAGGGAGGATGAGGTCATTCCCCTCGAGAATCCTGCCAGCTGGAGGGCTCAGAAGCCCCGGGCCCACCCCTGATTCCACGCTGGGTGGTCAGGCAAGATCTTCCACTGATGGGCAGCTCAGGCGCCCTTTCCTGACCTGGTTCTGAACTGGGCACGTGCACTGACCTGGACAGGAGGCATCTGCAGCAGGAGCCCTGGGTCTGTCCCCTGGGAAGAAGCACTTTCCACGCGTGTCTGTCCCTGTGTTGGCCCGTGGGTCAGGGACAGTGGGCCATTGGATCCTGTGGGAAGGGGCAGAGCAGGATCTCTCTGGAGCACTCAGGCCTTGGTGACTTCAGTCTCCATTTGGGCCGAGGGCAGGTACCCAGGCCACGGGAGCTCAGTGCCACATGCTGGCCCTCCCTGCTGTACAGCTGGGCTACTTACCCTGGACAGTCCTCAGGAGCATGGGCAGACACTTGGGTTACTAGACGTTGGGAGCAATGGTCAGCCGCTCGGCTGCCCCGAGCCAGGGCTGCCAGCCCACAGCCTGCTAAGGAGCGGATCTTGTTGGACAGCAGCACCCGGCGTGGCTGGGCTTTTCCGGCAGGCAGGGTGGGTGTGCGTGAGGAGCTTGTAGTGTTAGACCAGAGGGGTCTTGTCCCTTCTGTCTGACCCACCTCTGTCAGGATGCAGGTGGGCAAGCGCAGGCCACTGGAGGCTCCTGGCAGGCAGCTAAGCCCCGTCGTGCAGCTGGGCCCGGCTGGCCTCTGCCTCTCCACCACAGTGGCCACTTCTCTCTGGTTGAATGGACGGCTGACCCCACTCAGAGCTCACTGATGAGACATGAGAAGAGTCCACATTTAGAAGGTGCAGGGGGGTTACAACCTTCCCATGGTCCCCTGCAGGGTCAGCTGGTGGTGACGGGGCAGGCGGGGTGTGGCCAGGAGCTGGGGCACCAGGCTGTGCCTTTGGACTTCCATTTTGTCTCTGGTGAGCAGAGCTCTCTGCCTCCCGGTGCATGTCCTGCGCTGCCTTCTTTCTCCATGCCCATGAGGTCTGCCTCACCTGGGCCCGGAGCTAGGGAGAAGGCTGTCCAGGGCCTGACCCTCTGAAACTTGTCCTCCTGAAAGTGGTTGTGGCGAGGTCCTTTGTGCGCGGCTGCTCTGGTGTTCCCCGCCAAGGTGTGAGAGACTGGGTTCTGAAGGGCCGCTGAGAGGCCAGGCCAGCAGGGGCCTCACGGAGACCTCTCTGCAAGATCGCACATCTGGTCTCACGGACCGCCGCCCCCAATGCAGGAGCCCAGCCCCACACAGCCAATCCGGGCGGGGGCCAGGTTGGGCTCCTTCTTGGGGTCACTTCGGGGCTGGACTCGAGGAAGAGTGGCGATCTGGAGGAGGCCAGCTCCGGTGAGCCATTCAGCACGAGTGCCGTGCTGGCTGCACGGGGACATTCTAGATGGGGCACAGGATTTCTGTTTTGGGTGTGAGGGGTGAACCCCGAGAGGAGGCTTGGGGTGGGGAGCCACATAGAGAGGACCCAGGGGCTCTCAGCAAAGACTCAGAAGTGCCTCTCAGGAGGACAGAAGTGTCCAGCAAAGCCCGGTGAGCACACAGCAGCCCCAAGAGCAGCGTGGCAGCACGCTGTCCCTTCAGAGTGGCCTTCATCCAGGACCCAGGTGGCAGAAGGCCACTCGCCGTAATGGCCACACTCTGGCCTCTGGGGAGGAGTCCTCAGAGCTTCCTGGCCCTGGGAAGGGTATGGGGAGACCTCAGGGTCCCCTTCCCTTCTCCCCAGCTCCAGCCCACAGCACCCTGTGTCCTGCTAAGCAGGACTCTGCTCTCACGTGGCCCAGCGTCAGGCCAGCCACGTGGGGATCTGTCTGCGACTTTGCCTTTTGTGCTTCACCTACCTGGTCTTAGGGGAAGAAGGTGAGTGGGGGGCTAACCCCACTCACAGCACACTCTCCTGTTGGGGAACAGACAGCCGCTGTCTGGGCAAGAGTGTGCTGCCCAGGAAGGCACCGGAGGGAGCTGGCCATGGTGCTGCAGTCCCTCCAGTCTGTGCCGTGCGGAAGCCTCGGCTGGGCCCCTGCCATCCTCAGGCCTAGTGTCCCTCCCTAGAGCCCTTCAGACCACCCAGGCTATCTGGGGCTGGCTGAAGGGTGTGGCATCGATGGCTTTGTGCCACCACCAAGAGGTGACCAGTGGTGGTCACTAGTGAGGGTCCCTCCCGAAGCAGGGCTACCCAGATGCCCGTCTTTCTTGGGGAGGCCTCGAGAAAGAGGCACTGCTTCAGGGGTCACTGTCCCTGATCGGTGTCAGTGTCCAAGTGCCAGTGCAGAAATGAGGCCACTGTTTGAAATGGCCGTGGTGGCCATGGCTGGGCAGGCCTGGCGGAGACCAGCTGCATCACCAGGCCGAGCATTGTCTGTGGGATGGACAGGGACCACGTCGGAGGTGGGAGGCAGGGCTCCACCGAGCACCCGCCCTCTCCTGTCCCCAAGGTTCCCCTCAATGCCTGGCCGCAGTCAGCTCCCGGCCAGGACGGGGCCTTCCATGTTAGTCCTGTGTGAGAAGGACAGGGACTGTCCTGAGGCTCCCTCCAGGAGAACCCACCCAGGGGCCTCATCTCAGCTCGTCACATTTGCCAAGACCCCGTTTCCACATGAGGGAAGTGGAGAGGTGCTGGGCTCAGGGTTTCAGGCGTGGTTTGGGGGGTACAGGTCAACCCATAAGCAGAGGCAATGGAGGTCATTTGGCTGGTGGCCATGTGGGGCCAGTGGGAAAGGCCTCGCTGCTCTGTGGGGAGGAGCCTGAGGACAGAGCCCGGGCCCCGTCTCCGCAGCCGCCCTGCACGTTGTGGGCCACTCCTCGTGGTTCCCCGTCCTCTGGAGCCGGGCTTTTTGCTCCACCTTCTTGAGTCTGTGTCTGTAACGTCACGAGCCCGGCTCAGCCCAGCGGTGTGGGACAAATGAGGGCCCAGAGGAGCCACGAAAGGTGCTCACACGACAAACAGCGCCACCAGGTCAGTGCCCACCTTGGCCGAGGGCAGGCGGAGGCCCACGGAGGCGAGGGCCAGCATGTGGGGAGCCGAGTTGGGGGATGTGCCGGGCAGGGGTCTCCTCTCAGCCTAGTCCTGCTTGCAGGCATCTAGCAGTGTGGCCAGCGCTTTGTGAAAACAGGGCGGTCAGGGGGTGGGGCCAAGCTGTCCCCCTGCAGACCTGCCCATGTCCCGCCCTCTTGGAAGCCTGAGGTGGGAGGGTGGGATTCCGGGCGCAGTGTCCTGGTCAGCAGGAGTTCTGGTCTGCCCTCCGCAGCTGCACTCGGGCTGTGTGGCCCGGCCCTGCTGCTCCCTTCCCGGACAGTGGCCCTGGGTGGCTGGCCGTCCTGCCACGTGTCTCCCGCTCTGGTTCTGTTCGTTATTTTTATTTATTAGCGTCCATTCATCCAGCTCCTGGCTGCTATGGAGCTGGGGCTCAGGGACAGGCTCAGAGGCCTCCGGCCTTCTCTACTCTTTCGTGCCCAGAGTTTGTTCTTGGGAGTCCGTGACTCGCAGGGCCTGGCTGAGGGCTGTGGTTTGGCCTGGGAGGTGCCGGGTGTCAGGGGCTCACGGGCGGTGCCTGTGCTGTGTTCTGCCTCTCTGTGACCTGGAGAGGCCGTCCCTGTGGTGTGCTGATTGTGTCAGTGTGGGCTGGGCCTCTTGTGTATCCTGGCAGAACATTCTGGAAGCCCTACAGACAGCGAATTGTCTGGTTCTTCCATGTCAGATCCTGTTCCAGGCACTGGGATTACTGGAGAATGAGTGGCTCAGGTGGGCCGTCCCTCCAGGTGGGAAACATTGACCTTGGACAGGTCAGGTCAGGTGATGGGGCAGGTTGAGGGCCTGGAGAAGCCCAGACCTGGTGGCAGCTGGTCCACACCCGGAATGCCTGACCAGGCTGGCTCCTGGCGTACTCGCCTGAGGCCATGGGGACCATGGGCCATGGGGCCTCGCCTGCCCAGGCCAGGGACCCTGTGTCAGCCTGCTGTGGGGTCCCCAGCCCTGGCGGCCACTCTTGGTGCAGTTAATCACACAGGTCTCACTGCTCAGCAAAGAGCAGCAATTAAAGCCACCTGAGTCAGGGCCATCCCCTGCCCCAGGAGGCTGGTGTCTGCCAGGCACACCCCTGAGACACTGGATGTGTCACCGAGGCTCTGATGGAGGAGGTCGCCCTTGATGTGAGGTGAAGTGGAAGTCCTCCGCGTTCCCTGCAGCTGCCGGGACAGTTGGCAGAGAGCAGGAGGTGGGGCAGGCACCGGGAGGTGTGCTCCAGGCAGGGCCGGTGGGTGGGCCTCCAGCTCAGCTGGCCAGGCCCCTGGTGCCCCAGGCTGACGGGGAGCAGGAGGGGAGGAGGACCAGAACGTAGCCCTGGGCTGCTCTGGGGCTTGCCTGCCTGCAGGCTTCTCTCAGATTCCAGCACTACCAGGAGCCCCAGTGGCGGGAGCTGGAGTTATCGCGGCCCGCAGCAGGGCTGCACGGTAGGCCCCAGATCAAGGAAGGATCTCCACTAATTAGTCTCTGTAGCTCATATTCTCCCTGGGATTCCATTCAAGGATCTTTCCAGAACCCACAAAGACATGGCGTGTGAGACAGCGGCTCTCTTTGTTCAACACCGTCGTCCTCCTCGTTCAGGGTGAGGGACACAGGGCTGGGAACCCGGCAGACACGGTGTCCAGGGACTCATAGATTGGCCCCCTGAGGCGCTGCCCTGGGTAGTTCCGGAGATCCTGCTGGGGCGGTGGAGACGGGGTGTGCACTAACGGACAGCATGCAGACTTGGCTGTGGGGTCCGTGAAGAGGAAGGTCAGATGCTGCCAGCTGGGTGTGGTCTGCACCTCACTCCTGACCCCTCCTGCTGGGTCTCTGACCTTTGTGGCCTGCTGTGCCCCAGAGCAGCGGCTTTCCTGGCTCTCTTGACACCTGGCAGGCTCTGGGATCTCCTCCCTCTTCTGACACCCTCAAACAGGCAGCCTCAGCCTGGCAGAAGTGTAGGTGACCTCTGGGCAGAGACCAGCAGGTCTGTGGAGGGCCTGGGAGCAGAGACCGGGGCTGCACAGGTGAGGTCTGAACACAGCCGGGCTTGTTTGCAGCCCAGAGGGAAGTGCCGGGCTTCCAAGGTGGCTGCCCACTGGGGTTCCCCGCAGTGTGGCAGAGCAAGGCCACAGGCAGGAGGCGAAGGGTACTGGTGTCACCACCTACCCCCAGAAGAATTTCCTGGGGACAGTCAGGAGCCTGCACAGGGCTTGAGGCTCAGCTCCCAGGTGCACAGCCCCGGGGGCCACTAAGCTGCAGGAACTAGGAGCCCACCTCCAGCTGCCAGGCCACTGGGAGGGAGGGCTGTGCGTCAGGAGCTGTGTTTGAATCCTGGGCCGGATTGACAGCTACGTGCCCCTCTCTGCCTCAGTTTTCCCGCTTACAAAAGGCAAAGCCATCCCCCAACCCAGCGGTGCCCCCTCTCATCCTGGTCCTGCTGGCTGGAGAGCCCTGGCTTTCACGGGTGCCTGCTGCCAGCTACGCTGAGCCCTGCAGAGTGGTTCCTGAGTGGTGAGGACTGTGAGGACCCTTGGGCACCTGCCTGGGAAGGAAGGGGAATCTGAGTGGCCTCAGAGCCTGGCCAAGTCCAGCTCCAGGGCCCCCAGATTCTGCGGGATCTCCCCTTGCTGACAGGCAGCGCCACTGTGGGCGGCACATGTTGTGGGCCAGGCGGTACCCGACCAGCTCAGCAAGGCCATCCATGGGCCCCTCGCTCCGAGGAGCTGAAATCTTTACGGGGACAAGTCCCCAGGCCGAGGACACAACTGACTCACGGTGCAACTGCCAAGCACGTTGGCACCTATTTGCATCTTAATGTGTAATCCAAAGCGGGAGTGTGGACTCCACAGAGGCCAGTGGTGTTTTACCATCCAGGTCCATCTGGGACACGAGGCAGGAAATTGCCTGTTGCCCTCCAGGCCACTGCTGGTCCTCACGGTGTCCCCTTTCCCTGCAGGATGCCCGCCTGCTGCTTTGTAGCCTCCTTCTCCTGACCTCCGCTGGCCTTACCTGACAGGCAGGAGCCTGCCTTGTGTGCCTACCAAGCCCCACCCCTTCCTCTGAACCCCTGCTCCACCTGCCCTGCCTGGCCCCGCCACCTGCCCTGCCTGGCCCCGCCACCTCCCTGGGAACTCTCCCCTGGGTGGGCTTCTCCCAGCGTCCTCAGGTCCTGGGCAGCCCCGGCCCTCCAGGGAGCATGTGTGCCATGTCCACCAGTTCTCCATGGCCAGGGCGGTAGGTAGAATAGGGCCAGGAGTGAGTTCCCAGCGGGGCGTGGCCTGGTCCTCCTCGATCTAGCCTGCCGGAGCTTTCTATGTGAGTGTGACACAGACACAGGACACTCCCAAATGGTGACCCTTCTCCAGGGTCCCCAGGTGGGTGCCCCCTCCTCCCTGCTGGTTTTAATGAAGGGCGGCTCCTGGCTGTGATGTACCCCATCCCCGCCGGACAGTTGGTTCTCCCATGGCCCCGTCCACCCGTTGAGGGCACAGGGCTCTTCCAAGTGGCCTCCTCTCTCAAGATCATCGCTCCAGCACCAGCCCTTTCAGGTGTGGTCTGAGGATCTTAATCTTGGCCCTTCAGTGTCTGCCCATCAGCTGAGGCCACGGTGGGGCTGTCAGTATCAGAGACACTGGTGTGTGGTCCCTTCCTTGGCGCTGATGCCCTGTTAACGTGTCTAGAGATCGCCAGCGCACCGTGGACGCCCAGCTCCACCTCCCTCTCTAGGTCCCCTGCCTCAGTCTCTCGGTCCTCCTTGCCCCCTCTCTCTCATCTGGGGCCAGGCCCATCGTCCGGACCCCACACAGACTCCTGATCAGCCCCATCCCTCCTGCTCTGCTATCCACACATCTGACCAGGAGGTCTTCTGTGGCCACCACTGTGCAGGGCCCAGGGCCTGGTCCACATCCCAGTCTGGGGTGAGTGCTCCTCATGGTTGCCCTGAGGCCCTGGTCTGCAGCTCCTGCCTGTGACAGAGGCCTGGCTGAGGTCCAGATGACCAAGGCCCCGCCTTGCCCTGTGACTCCGGGATGAACCCGAGTCCCTCTGGGCTCTCAGTGGCCCTTGTGGTGCAGGATTGTGTCACAAAGAACACCTGGCCCTGGTCCTGCCTCAGCAGAAGGAGCAGGAGCCAGTGGCCAGGCTGCAGGCTTCCTGTGCCCACGTCCACCAGGACCACATGGCGGGCAAACACGTGTAGGTGCGCAGCCTTTCTGGGTGCCGTGCACACCCTGGGGTGTGTGCCTCTGTCCTGCAGCTGGGGCTGGGCTGGGCTGCCTGGGCACCAGGGTGCAGAGTGGGCCGAGAGATTCGCTGAGCTTCTGCTGGAAGCCTTCAGGGCTGGGGCCCTGGGCCAATGTGAGGTGTCTCTGCAGCTGGTCGCCTGGGTGGGCTGGGGGTGAGTGTGGGGGGCCAGCACAGGGCGCCGGGCCTCGGAGCCCCTATGGGAGCAGGGCCTCCTGGGAGAAGTCAGGTGCCACGCATGGATCCCAGCCTCCCAGCCTCGACCGGGGGAACTGTGACTTTTAAATTTTCATCTTCTAGCTCCTGAGGTTCTAGAAAGTTGAGAACTAGATGAAAAGCCATGTATGCCAGCCAGGTCGCTGTCCAAGAGTCACCGACCCTGCCCCTCCGAGGCCAGGGCTGTGCTGTGGAGGGGTGGACAGGTGTGCGTCCCCCCAGGTGACAGCTGCCAGGGGAAGGCGGAAATGGTGATGAGCGTGCCTCATTAGCAGGAGCCCTCAGACACCTCGGCGCCCGCAGTGCTGGTCACAGTCCCTTCTGGCACTCCCGTGGCAGGCGGGTCAGATGCCAGCCCGCCCAGGGGCAGCTAGCGACGGCTTCTGCTTCCGTCAGGTGGCCCTGGCCTGCGCTCCGTGGGCTTGCTGGCCGTCTGCAGAGCCTTCCTCCCTGGCTCAGGGGCAGTGATGGCGCTTCATGGCTCTCACCCAGTGCAGCCCTAAGCCAACCCCGTGCACGTTGCCAAGGTGATGGGCCTTTGGTCTTTGAGGTCTGTCCCCCGGCTCCCGGCTCCCCAGCCCCACTTCCCAGGAGGCTCTCCAGACAGGAGACGCAGAGTCGGGCTCCCCTGGGCCGTGGTGGGAGGCCAGGCCCTCCCCAGTGCCTGGGGCAGTGCTTCTGTCCCTCACAGGTGGCCCTGGGCCCCTCTGCAGCACACTTCGGGACCTCTGTCCTTCCAGGGGCCATTGTGGGCTGTCCTGAGGGTCCCTCAGGTCCCACCTCTGACCTCCTGTGTTCCTGCTGTGGGTGGGTGCTCAGCTCCATGCCCGCCTTCAGGAGGCCTGGAGTGGCAGTGCCAGGCCGTCAGGGCTACAGCGGGTTTTTCCACGGGTCCCACAGCCAGCTGCCCCTCTGGAAAACGGGCACAGTGCGTCACCCCTCAGGACGTCAGGTGGCCTGGGGAGGGGCTCCCCCAGATGGAGCCCACAGCCACAGAGCTGCTCAGGAGTCGGGCAGACACTGTGGGAGGCTCCTGTGGGGAGGCGGCCAGGCGGAGTAGGGGGACTGCCCGCTCTGGGCAGGGTGGCCGATGTGTCTTCCTATTCCTGCCAGAGCTGCCCTCTTGCTTTTCTGAAGCTCTGGTGTTTCTGGCTAAGTCCTAATGAAGCAGAAAGCCCAGGCTGTCAAGAATGTGACTTGTCCCCCTGCTGGGCGATGGCACAGCCAGAGGCCCCGGGACACTTCTAACCCATTGCCCACCCTCCTGGGAAGTCCATCCTTCCTACACACAGGGCACATGGGGGGTGGTAGTGTCACTTGGGACCAAGGGTCAGAAAGTCCAGGACTTTTTCTGCCCTTCAGACCCTGGTCCAGGGACTGCAAAAAGAATCCAGCCGGGACAGGGGGCAGCTGCACCCAGGGAGAGGGAGCCACTCACCTCCGAAGGACATGGCTCTGGGCCCAGGCAGGTCAGCAGGGACCCAAGGAGGCCTGGCGGGCACTGCCCACATGGGAGCACCTTGCTTGAGAGGAACCGTACTTGGGGGCCCCATGCCTGGGTCTCTGTCCATAGAAAGGAGCCTGGTTGTCTGAGGAGCCAAAGCTGTGCTGTTCTGGGAGCACAGGTTCCTGTGGTCACTAGGGATGTAGACCAGATGTGGTCAGCTGACAGTGGTGGGCCCTCGAGACTCCTGGACTGGTCCCCCCTGGCTTCTGCAGACGGTGCGCACAGAGCTGCCGTCCCAGTGACCAGTCCCAGGGCTGAAATGCAGCCTCTGTGGACAGGGCAACCCCTGGACGCTCTCTGCTTCCCACTGACTTTCTGTTGAGTTAGAAGAAGGCTGTCCACAAGAGGCCTGTGGACCCCTCCCTGGAGCAGCACTCCACTCAGGAAGCCCCTAGCCCACCCTCGGGCAGTTCCAAGCCCCCTGTGGCAGGGCACAGCATATCCTTGCAGCTCTGAGGGTCACGTGGCCTCTACGGGTCCTGGGCCACCAGAGAGCAACCCGACAGCCTGTGTCCCCTCGAGGACCTCGGACGGCTGTCTCTTCTCTCCCTGAGCCCCGGGAGGCCACGAGGTCCTGGCCCCTGGGAGGCCGTGGCGGGGGATGTTCAGAGTTGCCCCTGGCAGGGATGGCGCAGCCTGTGGGCAGCTGAAGGGCGACGAGGGGGGCAGCTGCTGACTCGCCACGGCTGTGGGTCCTGTGCCTGCAGGGAGCTGCGCTCTCCGGTCCTCCCCCTCAGGACGGAGCCGCTGGGGAAGCTCCCTCTGCCCACACCCCTGGGGGACAGCGCCTGGCCCCTCTGGCCTCTCACCTTTGACGTGGGGCTGCTGCAACGGAGGGCTGGCTCAGGCAGGAAGGAGCCCCAGTACTGGCCCCGGGCCCTGCATCAGGCTGGCCGGCCACGGGAGGAAGGGTGTTCCCGGCCAAGGCACCCTGCTGTCCTGGAGCAGGCCGGTTCTCCCCAGCCAGACACGCAGGCCGAGGATCTAGAACGTTCTCCTGGGCCCTGCCCAGCACTGCCTCCTGCCTCCTCCCCTAGCCTCTGTCTCCCCAGCCAGGGCTGTCGAGAGCCCTGGGCCCTGCTTCTCCCAGGAAGTGGCCACCTGCCGGGCCAGGGCGACAGGCTTGGGCTGTTGTCGGGGCCTCTAGCGCTCCAGCCCGCGGACCTGGGCTCCTTAGCTTCTGGGATCCGCTGCTGGGGAGCAGCACTAGGAGTCAGGGGTCTGGGCACTCAGTCGCTCTGTGGGCTGGGATGAGAGTGGCCTCTGCAGAGCACGGGCTTCCAGAAAGGCCCTGCAGCTGTGCCCCTCAGCAGGACACACCTGCCCCGGGCTGAGGCCAGTAGGTAGGAGTCTCTTCTTCCCATTTGACCGACAAGCTGTCCAGGGCCAGTCATGAGCTGGTGAGGCGCATCCCTGTGCCTCTGCTGACAACAGGGGTACCTGTCCCTTCCACCCCTCACTCCTGTTGTCCCAGCTGGGGACCCTCCACCCCTCCCCTCACACCATCCCCAGCGTCTCCTCTGCAGCCCCGGGCCTCCTCGTCTTTCTCCTGCCTCCTGCACGCCGCTCTGACCCTCATCTCGCCAGGAGCTGGGCTTCCCCTGCACGTAGCCGTGAAGATTCATGCCCATATTTTGACTTCATTATCTCAAAATGGCCCTATTTGGAGTTGGACTTTTCTGATGCTCACAAAATCCGGGAGGTGGTTTTTAATCACTCAGCTCTGCTGCGGCCGCCTCCTCAGGGAAGGGAACAGTCTCCCTTGTTCTCCTGTTTTTTAATTTTTTTTTTTTTTATTTTTGCTGAGAACAAGTTAATTTGATCTCCAAGTGTGGGTCGCAAGCGCTGCGCTCTGCTTTTGGGGGTGTTCTCGGTTCTTTTCCTCTGTCCTGGAGCTCACGGGAATGCAGGCCGGTCCTGCAAGCCAGGCCTCCCTCCCACCGTGGCTGCTCCGTCCTGCAGAGCTTGAGTCCTGGTCCCCCGTGTGCTGTTCTATCCGGCATCTGTTTAGGGACACCTACACTGTGTCACGTTCAACCTCGGCTCACATGGGGCTCAACGTGCAGCGGCCTCTACCCCGGAGCACGTGGTGGTCAGCTGTGCCCTGTTCCACCCATCTGTCCTTCCATCTGCGTCTCCAGCCATTTAGCCATCCATCTATTTTCCATTCTCCATCCGTCTACCCGTCCATCCTCCATCCTCCGTCCTTCCACCCACTCATCTCTCCCCACCTGTTTATCTGTCTGTCCATCCATCCATCCATCCATCCACATTTTGGATGCTCTCTGGCAGCCACCGAGAGCCGTGGTCCCGAGCAGGCTGGCATGGCACCGTGAATGCTCCCTCCAGCAGCCCCTGGGCAGGGCCTCCACTGTGCCTGGGATGGTGACTGTAGGGCTGCACTTTCCGAGAACCTCTTTGAGGGAACTGGAGGTGATGGCATCGCAGTGTGCAAGCAGGAAGGAGGACTTGTTAGGTGGCCTTGGGCACAGCGAGTGCCCTGGGCTGCAACATGAGGGGGGCTGAGGCCCACGTCCTGGGGTCTTCAGTCCTGGTGGAACAGACTGGGGGAATTTGATAGTGGCCTCTACCTCAGACCTTGCAAGCATACCTACGACCTGGGTCCACCCAGATTCTGGAAGTGTGGGTGCCAGCTGAACACACGTGACCCCCGGAGCCCGTGGGTTGAGAAGGAACATGAGGGGAGGGGCCTTGTCCTGGAGGGAGGCGTATCTGCAGGGCTCCGAGGCAGGTGTGGTTCCCCCCTGGAGGTGGCTGGCTCTGGCCTCATGCTCTTTCTTTTAGGAGAGAGAGTGAGGCTGGGCAGGGCCTGCTGCTCAGGTGTTTCTGGAACCACCTTCCACAGCACATCTCCCAACACATTTCTCTCTCTCCCTCCTTGTCATGAGCAGGAGAAGCCAATAAAATCCTCCAGACAGTTCCCAGAGACACAGAGCACATCAGAACCTGGGCAAAGCACGCTGCTGCACCTGGCGGGGTGACCTTGAAACCCAGGGATGATAGTTCTCAAGGTCAGAAGCCCTAAGCCCCACTAATGCTCTGTCTCACAGACCTCTCCTGCTGTCTGTCCTGGAGGGAAGGATTCAGGGCAGCACCGAGTGGCTGCTTACACCCCGAGCAGGCCCTGGGCACCCAGAGTGGCTGTGCCCCTGCACATGTCTTACAGATGCACAGTGGACTTCTGCTACAAACAGCAAGTCGGGCTGTGCACAGGACTCTGGAAACCAGGGAGAGGGCTGAGCCCACCCGTGCCACACACAGGGGATGTGGAGGGTGGAGGGTCGTGGGGCATGGCATTGGGGAGAGGCTGCACAGGGCATCCATCCGGGACCTGTGGATCCTTTATAAACTGGCGGCCTGGGTCCACTTCCTTTGCTGTAAGGAAACACCTGCAGCTGGGCCTTGTATGAAAAGCGCTCTCTGTCTTGGAGGCTGAGGGCAGACGGGTCGTGTGGGCCTGGTTGGTCCTCTCTGGCCAGGGCCTCGGCTGCTGCACCCTGGTGGGAGTGAGCCCCTGGAGAGACAGGAGCCAGGGAGCAATGTGGGGTCTGCTGGCTCTTTTACGTCAGCCCACCTGGAGGCAGCTGACTGGGCTGTCAGGACACTCCCTTGTCCTGCTGAGGATGCGCCCGGGTGTCCTAACCCCTCCCACCTCTCATGGGGCCGGTGTTCCACACCGAGTCCTTGGGGCACAAACTCGCCCTGTCTGTGCTCTGGTTTAGCAGGAGTCTTTGCTGACCCTGGGCTGGGCAGGACCAGGTGAGGCCTGTCAAGGAGCTCAGAGGAGTGACCAGAGTGTGGTCCAGCAGTCGTCCCTGGTACCTGCTGTTAGAGGCTGTGAATACCTGCAGGAAGGTGCAGCCAGAGGCTGCGTCCTGGTGAATGCCGGACACGCAGCAGTGCAGGGCCTCCCATCGGCCACCTGCCATACCACCGCCTGGCCAGGTGGGCAGGTGGGGCCCATGGCCCTCGAGAGCAGGGTAGGGAGGTACTGACCCAGAGAGCCGGCTGCCTCCCCTCGGGTGTGAACAGACCTTGTGAGTCCTTGTGTGGACAGAGCCTGCTGCCCAGGTAGGCCTGCAGAGCAGCAGCCTCCTGCCAGGTGGGGTGGAGGACACACAGGTCCTCAGCTTGTACCCTCCCTGGGCTCCATTGCCACACGGTGGCCATGAGGGGAAGGTCTCTGCTCCAGAAGGCTCCGTGTGTCTCTAATTACCAGCATAAGGCTGGCCCACCCCGTGGAAGCACGTTCTGGAAGCCCTGTGGCGAGCTCCAACTGCAGCTGTCTCCTCTGACCTTGGAAGAGGCCCTGGTGTGACGGGAAGGGCTTGCAGGGCGCCACCAGCTCAAAGCCTTGCGGGCCCCGCCCTCTGCCGGGCCTTGGCTCTGTAAGGTGCCTTCTGAGCGGAGGGCTCTCAGCAGGCCCCTGGGTAGGTGGTGAAGGGAAGGAGGTCATTTGTCACCGAGTGCAGGCTGATGTGAGAGTCCCAGGGCTCGGCGTGGTTCCTGGAAAGCCCAGAGGCAGGTGTGCAGAGGGAGCACGCCCCATTTAACTGCATCAGATGCTGGCAAGGCCTCCGCGCGGCGTCTGCCGGGCTCCTCGGCCCAGCCGACAGGGAGGCAGACCTTCCTCCGTCTCCGCCGAGTTTCGCAGACTTCATTTCCTGGAAAAGTTCTGGATTTGTGGGGGCTGGGGTGGGCTCCCATACACCCTGCACCCACTCACCTCTCAGTAGTCAGTAGCGTGACTCCTAGGCCTGGCGTGGGGCGTTTGGTCTGGAGAACCCCGTCACGTGGTCTTCGATAGCCAGTCCAGGGGCTGATGGAATTCCTCCCTCTATCCGGTGTCCTTTGTGCAGGATCCTGTCACGTCCACTTGCTGTGTCCCCTGGCTCCTTCTTGGCTCCTTGGACTGTCCCCCTGACTTGGGCTGTTTGATGGGGCCGGTGGCTCTGAGTGCTGGCAGGTGTTGGGCGGAACACCGCCCTGTGGGGATTCGCTTCCCCATGACGGGGTGGGCCCTGGGTCTGGGTCTGGCCGGATAATCACAGGTGTGAACTGTCTTTCCTCACCTCGGTCCAGAGTCCACCTGCACCAGGTGGCCCCTGCCCGGTGTCCACCCTGCAGCCACTGCTCCTCTGTCCCCTGTGTTAAGGCCTGCGGTTGGGGCTGGCCTCGCCCCCTCCAGATGTGGCATCCAGGCAGATGTTGGGCGTCCTTCCTCGTGGGGCTTCTCTTCTGATGTTCCTCCAGCCAGGCCTGGTTTGCAGCAGTGTGCGTGTAGGTCCTTCTGTGCCTTGGCTGTACCTGTTATTGTGCTTCGCTAGCTCTGGCCCCTGGAGTCTGTCCGTCCAGTGACTGTCCCTTTGATGTGCCTGTCACTGTTTTGCTTGGTGTTTAAGCACCTCCTTACTTCCTGGTGCAGCAGGTTCTATAGGCTCCCATTTCCTGCCCAGCTGTCTTTGGAGGAGCCTGGTTCTTTATGGTAACGTGGTTTTGAAAGCTGTGGCTGCTGGGGGACCTAGTTTCTGAGCCCGGGAGCCCGATCAGAGTACGTGTGTGTCCCCTGACTCACACATGCTCTGCATTCCCACTGCAGCCACCCTGAGCTCATGGACACTCGACTGCAGCCGTCACTCAGGGATGGCCGGATCATCACAGGTGTGCACTGGTGTGCACTGGCGCGAACCCTGCCTCTTGCTTGTCCATCAACCCCTGCTCACCAGGGGAGCCTGCTCCTGTTGGGGTCCCCCAGGTCTAGGGCACATGTCCAGCTCTCGGACTCCTTGGCAGGTCCCATGGGGACTGACAGCTCTTGCTGCGCTGGAGGATGGCTGCTCTTGCCCTTGGACTCCACTTGTCCCCAGGGAGAGGCTCCCCCAGCCCAGGCAGGAGTGGCCCACACACTCAGCACTGTCGGATGCCCGAGCTCCACTCCTGCCTGGCTCCCAGCCTCCTCGATGATTTTAGCATCTGCACAGGTTACGGTGCATCCTTGTTGTGGCTTCCCTGAGCTCTGGCCCACCAAGAGGCTGTGTGTCCACGGTGACAGCATCATACGGGCAGGTGTACTGCCCTAAACTGCCCTGGGCTGCTCCCGCTCCTCCCTCCCTCCCGTCCCTGACCCCAGGTGCTCACGGGTCTCACTTGTGCTTACTGATCTCTTAACTTCCAGTAGTTTTTTCTGTCACACGGTTCGATCCATAAGGTCCATGCCTTACCAGATGGGTCTTCTTCCTTCCCAAGCCAAGGCTCCTCCTCCTCAGCTTTGGGGAGAGCCCTTTCTTATTATCATCGAGTGACTCCCAATGCCCCCCTGTGCAAATACGCTTTGTTTCTCCATTGGCCTGCTGAAAGGCCCTGGTTGCTTCTAGGTCGGGGTCATGAGCAGATCTGCTGTAAACATTTTGTGCACCAAATTTTCCAGACCAGCTGGCTAAACACCTCGGAGCATGCTTAGCTCTGTACCCTGCGGCATCCCAGTGGTGAGCCAGGGCTCCTGCCGCTGCTCATTCTTCCAGCGTTTGATATTTTGGAGATTTAGGAGTTTAGTCATCGTAATAAGAGCGTGCAGCTCCATGCATCTTTTAATTTGAAGTTTCCTGATGAAAGACTGATGCGGAGCTTCTCCCGGGCTTGCCAGTTTTTGCTGACGTTTCTGTTGTCCCGCTTCTTAATTGGGTTGTCCCTGTCCCTGCGGTTGAGTTCTAAGAGCCCCCCGCCCCCGTCTCTCTCTCTCTATTTTGTATACAAGTCTTCATCAGATATGTGCCTTGCAAAAACCGTCTCCCAGGCCTGGCTGGTCTTCCCGTTCCCTTCGCAGTATCTTTGCAGAGCAGATGTTCCTAATGTTAGGAGAGTCTAATTTATCACACTTTTTCTTTCATGGATTATGCATTTGGTGTTTTTATCTAGAAACTCATCGCCAAATCTAAAATCGCATAGATTTTTCTCCTAAGAGAAGTTTTGTGTTATTGTGTTTTATATTCAGGTTTTGATCAGTTTCTAGTTAGTTTCTGAGAAGGGTGTGAGGACTATTTCTAGATTCTTCTCTTTCTCTTTTCTCTCCCCCTGGTGGCTCTAGCACCTGTCTGTCAGGCCCAGACTCCTCGATGGCGCCTGGGTGGGGACAGCCAGTGGGTGCAGGATGGCTGCGGGGCTCCTGCAGATCCTGGCTTCCTGCGACCCAGGAGGACCCACGCCACGGCTAGAGAACAGGACTGTGTCTTCCCTCGGCATCGGTGCCAACGTGGGTCTGGGTAGGTTCAGCAAGAGAACCCGACGATGGATGGACCTGTCTGAAAGATCCGTCTCTTCTGAACCTTCCTGGACCTCCTGGGCTTGGGTCCCCAGAGAGGAGTCCACAGAGTGCCTCTCGGTGCAGTGTGGGAAGGTTCTCCGTTACTGTCCCCTCTAGTCAGCACATGCAGAGCCACTCCAGGTCCCCGGCAGAGGTGGCTTTGCCAGCCAAGGACGTGAAACTGTCCCTAGGAAGCCAGGCACAGATGGGCAGGCCCAGGTGGCTGCAGCTGTTTTCCGCAAGTCCTCACCTCGGCGCGAGCACTGGACACTCCTACCCGTGACATGAGGACAGGAAGGCAGGGGAGTCCGGAGCCCAGGACAAATGCAGCCTGGCTGCCGCAGTGCTCGTGGTGTCTGTCCCGAGTCTCCGTCCCAGGCTTAGCCAAAAAGAGGCCATGAGCACCCCATGTCGCATTGGGGCACAATTCTGAGCCCCTGCTCCTCACCAGTGTCGGTGTGACCACCGCGGGCAGGCGAGGGGGGGCCGTCGGGAAAGTCTGGGTGCTGGTGCCCCTGTGGATGCCCCAGGGGACGTGCCAGGCAGGTGTAGAGACTCCCCTTGTCACTCCCACTGCCTGGGCAGAAAACGGAGGCTCAGCATGGAGGCGTGGCGCTGGCCAGGGTGGCGCCGGCTGTGCCCGGAGGCTGGCTGTGACAGCAAAGAACAGAAGTAGCAAAGAAGTCCTGGGTAGGTCGGCCTGAAGGCCCAGGTGCCGTCCTTGGGTAGCTGTTGGTCTGGGAGGTGGCTCCCAGTGACCAGAGGGCAAGGGGTCATTTGTCAGCACACATCACGGTGTTCTGTCTCAGCACTAGCCCAGGCGAGGCTCCTCGGCCCTGAGGGAGCCCAGCTCCCGGGTCCTGCTGCTCTCTGGGTCCCCAACCCTCTGCCTCCAGAGTGTCCCCTCACCTCCCTCCCCCAGGACTCCTGCACATGCTCCATCCACCCCGGCCCAGCCAGCCATCTGCCCAGAAGCAGCGCACCACCCCCGGCCTGTGTGCAGCTTCCCCGGCTGGGAGCGAGGTCAGCGAGGAAGGGAAGGCTGGGAATTCCACCCGTGCAGCCCCAGGACGCTCAGCACCTGCCTCCCAGGAGGGACCTGGAGCGCCACCCTCCCGGGGTGCCCTGAACTGGCCAAGCTTAGAGGAGTGAGGCCGCAGGGCCCCTGGCCTCCTTGGAGCTGGAGTCGGGGAGACAGTCCAGCTAGCATGTCGGGCACCTTAGAGGGCTTCTTTCCAAGACAGCACTGCCCGTAGTGTCCAGCTGTTGCACATGCTGTGTGTCCCCAAGGGCCAGGGGTTCAATTAGTTAGTAGACGGCGCAGCCTGCTCTGTGGTGCCGGGACCGGGAGGCAGAAAGGCCCGACTGCTGAGCACCCCGTGTCACCCCAGAGCTTCAGAAAGTAACCTACAGAAGGACCCCGTCCAGAGTCTGCATAAAACTCAGCTGCTTGGCCACGCAGGAGTCCTTTGCCTATCGGGGCCCTGCAGGACTGTCCCTGGCCCAGCTCTGAAAGGAGAAGTGGGTGTGGACAGCCCGTCTTGATGCTTGCACCGGAGCCTTGCGAGGAGGGACGCTCAGCACACAGGGCCTGCCCGCCGGGCTGTGCCTCCGAGCAGCCTTTCTGGCACCCTGAGGAGTGCTCTGCTGCCCCGGGCCTTGGCCCTTGCAGCTGCTGGTCACATTGTCACTTGGTGCTTTATCCCTTGTGCTCAGATGCGGTTTGAGACACATGAATCCTCTTAGATTCAGGTGGGGACGTGTTACATAAAGCGGGGGAGCCACCAGTTACCAGCACTGCATGTGTCTCAGCACCTGAGGTTTCCCTGCTCGGTGCCAGCTGGCCTCGGCAGCCACCCCCACTTCCTGTGGCCACTCCTGGGCTGCCCGGCGGAGCACCCTGAGTGTGGAATGGGATGCTCCGACTCTCACCCCTCTGCACACCCTCAGGGCACTGCACCTTGGCAGAGGTGTGCAGGGCTCCTGGGCAGATGCTGGCTGCGCTGCCCCCTCTACTCTAAAGCCTTCAGTCCCCAGCAGTGCCTGGGAGTGTGAGAGGCAGGGACCCTGGGTCATCCTGAGCACCGTGCGGGGAATGGTCCTGGTGGGCCACAGGGTGGGAGCTAACTTGACCTGAGCTGGGGAGGAGGCGGGCAGGGCGACTGTGACCAGGACCATGAGACCCACGGCCAGTTCCAGGCTTCCTAGAGGGACTCTGTGTGCAGAACGTTAGGCCGCTCTGGGCCCAGGAGGGTTTACTGGAGGATGCTGCCCCTTCCTTGCCCATGGCATCGCTGGGCACTTGTGTTGACCCGCAGGGCAGGCTGCATGGGAGGGGTGGGGACATTCTAAAAAGGCAGCCTGCCTGTTACCATGGCACCTCGGGACCCGTGCTGCCTGTTCCTCACTGCCTCTGGCCTGTGCCAGCTGGTTGCTGGTTCCTGGGCCTCTGAGGACCCCCGGCTGGGAGGAGGGCAGCCACATGCCCTTCATTGACCTTTGTGGAGTCCTAAACCGGGCCTGATTACGACTTTACGATGTTGTGCCAACAGCGTTCCAGGCCATCTGGGATGGGCGCTGAGGCCCTGTAACCCACCAGGCGGGCAGTGCCTCATTAATATGCACATTAACAGTATAATTGACTGGAGGCCAGCTGGACAGGGCCGAGGCGCTTAGCCAAGGACGTCTCAGCGCAGCCCTGGCTGCTTGGAGGAGAGCAGTAAGTGTCTGCCTCCTCCTCACCATCTCGCCATAAAGGGCCGGCGTATCAGCAGTGGAGCAGGGCTGGGGGCCATCGTGAGAACCTGGACCTCCAGCCCCTGGACTGAAAATCCCATGCTCCTGAGGGTGCAGAGAGTAGGCTGTCCCTGAAGCCAGCCAGGCCTGGGGTCAACTTACGGGAGCCCTGCACTGGCCTGCTGTGCTCAGACAGTCCCTGGGCTGCAGGGTGCTCTGTGTTCCTAGAGAATGAGGCTCGGGGTCAGAGAGCAGCCTGGGGGCCTGTGCTTGGGATGGTTAGTGGAGTCCACTCTGGGAGGGTCTGCTCTGCCCTTCCCCAGGGAGGAGCTGCCCAGCCAGGTGAGAGGTCACCCCTGCGGCTCCCTTAGGTGCAGCTCCTCCCTAGGGTCAGGAGAGCCCAGCTGTCACAGACAAGGTCTGGGGTGAGCTGGCACCTGCTGGGAGGGTAGGGGAGCCCACAGCAACTCCCAGGGTCCTGGCCTGCTCTGCCCAGCCAGGCCACGGGTAGGGCAGGCGGTCCCTACGTGCCAGTTCTGAGCGTGCGAGGGCAGCAGAGCCACTAGCCAGGTGCAGTTCCCGTGGCTGCAGGAACAGACTGCCACCTACAGAGGTTCTCCCCAGCCGTCCTGCAGGTCAGAAGCCCAGCTGGACCTGACTCTGCCCAGGTCACGGCGGTGCAGGATGGGCGCCCTCCAGAGGCTCAGGGAGACCCCTGTGTCCCTGCCCAGCTTCCTGAGGCCTAGTCCCTGGGCCTCTGGCTTTTCCTGCTGCTCTGGAGGCATCACCCATTCTCTGCCCCCAGCCCCACCTTCTTGTCCTCTGCAGGCAGACCTCCCTGTGCCCCCTGAGGACCCTTGGGATTCCACGGGGCCACAGTAGTAACTCTCACTCGAAAGTGAGCCCCTCCCCGCCTTTGCCCTGTCCAGTAGGAAGCACACTCTGCCGTGGAGGGAGAGCTGGGGGGGGGCCGATCCCACCTCCGCCCAGGGATGTGCTGGCAGCCCTCTGCCCAAGCTCTGCCCGTTCCTTTCCACAGAGGAGGGTGACGAAGGAGCTCTGGGCCACAGTGGGTGCTTGGGCCCTGCTCTCCTGGGGCAGGTTGCCTTGGGGAGGGACATGGTGCCTAGCGGAGCAGGAAGGGACGTGCGTGGCTATTAGGGCTGCAGCCCCGCCCTCCCTCCTGCCATCCCGTCTACCAGCCCCTGCCCTTGCACTTTGCACTGGGCCTTGTGGCCAGGAGGCGCTGGCCCAAGGGTGCTGGGTGGAGTGGGCGCACTTCTTAGTCTGTGTTACTCTAGCAAAGGGCAAAAGTATTTCCGACTCGAGGGCAAGGCCCTAGGAGCCATGGTCCCACGGTGGGGTGAGGTGCAGGGGCTGCAGCCCCCTGGACGGTTCCAGCCACTCCTGCCCCCTGAACGCATGGGCAGGAGGTGACCTGTTCCTGCTGTGGCCTGATGCATTCACATAAACCCGCATCCCTGGCGTCCAGGGAGGTGCCTTGTGTTGCAGGCCAGCGGGCATCAGGTGTCGGCAGCAGGGCACTGACCTTGGGGGGCCTCTGACAGGGCCAGGGCATGAGGGGTGAGGTTAGAGGTCCTTCATTGTCACCGAGGGCACAACCAGGGTTGGAAGGCTCCCCCTGGGGGCAGGTGCTCAGAGAGGGCAAAGGCCGGGCCAGACGGGACCCTGTGTCTGGAGCGCCACATGGCAGCTCAGATGGTGCTGGCCTGGCCACCGCAGGTGCGCCTGACCCTCTCCTGGGCAACCTCTCTCGTGCTGCCTGTGGGCTGGAAGGGCTGGGAGGGGGTACGGCGAGGGGCTGGGAGCTTCGCTGCAGACACTTCCCCTGTTCTGGGAGACCCTCGGCCGCCCCCAGCCCCGTAATCACAGCCTCTGCTCCGGTTTCCCGCGGCCCCTCCCACTGCTGTCCCTCCACTCTTGGGGATCTGGGCCTGAGCAGGGCTGAGGGGGCAGTGGTCATCCTCGGGGGCAGGGCTTCGAAAGCAGCAGGCCCTGGGGAGGCCACCGGTCAGCCTTGGGCAACTGCTGGCTCTTGAGAGGGCACACAGGGACCCTCCTTGAAGCTGAGCCCCGAGGGACCAGCCCCGGGGTTGCTTGGGTGCTTTCCTGTGAGCACACAGGTGTGTGGTGGGGTGTGTGTGCACATCTGCTCCGCATGAATGCACATGTGTGTGAAGGCCTTGTGTGACCATGCAGTGTGGCATGTGTGCATTAATGTGGTGTGTGTGCATGTGTGATTCATATGTGTGTACAGGGAGTGGTGTGTGTGTGTGTGTGTGTGTGTGTGTGTGTGCAGGTAGTGTGTGGGGTGTGTGTGTGTGTGCAGGTAGTGTGTGGGGTGTGTGTGTGTGTGCAGGTAGTGTGTGGGGTATGTGTGTGTGTGCAGGTAGTGTGTGGTGTGTGTGTGTGCAGGTAGTGTGTGTGTGCAGATAATGTGTGTGTGTGCAGGTATGTGTATGTGTGTTCATATAGTGTGTGGGGTGTGTGTGTGTGCAGGTAGTGTGTGGTGTGAAGTGTGTGTGCAGGTAGTTCAGTATGTGTGTGCAGGTAGTGTGGTGTGTGTGTACAGGTAGTGTGTGGGGTGTGTATGTACAGATAGTGTGTGATGTGTGTGCATAGGTACTGTGTGGGGTGTGTGTACATAGGTAGTGTGTGGTGTATGTGCACAGGTAGTGTGTGGGGTGTGTGTGCCAGTACTATGGTGTGTGTGTGTGCAGGCAGTGTGGGGTATGTGTGTGTTCAGGTAGTGTGGTGTATGTATACAGGTAGTATGTGGTGTATGTGTGCGCACAGGTAATGTGTGGGGTGTGTGTGCACAGGTAGCGTGTGGGGTGTGTTTGCCGATACTACGGTGTGTGTGTGTGTGTGTGCAGGTAGTGTGGTGCGTGCAGGTAGTGTGTGGTGTGTGTATACAGGTAGTATGTGGGGTGTGTGTGCACAAGTAGTGTGTGGTGTGTGTGCACAGGTAGTGTGTGGTGTGTGTGCACAGGTAGTGTGTGGGGTGTGTGCACAGGTAGTATGGGGTGTGTGTGTGTGTGCCGGTAGTGTGTAGGGTGTGTGTGCAGGGTGGGGCTCCAGGAGGGTAGGACCGGACGCTGAGGGCGTCTGCAAGTCAGGGCTTTCACCCTGCACCTGCCCCAGGTCCTCTGCTCAGGGGCACCTTCCTTGGGGCTGCGGGTCACACTGGCCGAGAGTGCAGTGGCACTGGTGCTGGCCCCATGCTGGGTTCTGGGTCCCCCAGGGCTGTGGGCCACTGTTCTGCTGCTTGCTTCCTGCACATCTTTCTCTCCTGACCTGAGCAGGCGCCTCCAGGAAGCTCCAGTGCCTCCTGGGGCTGGGATCTGACCACTGTCCAAGGGCAGAGCTCAGAGGGTTCTGCCCTCCCCTGGGGTCCCCAGGTCCTCTCTTCCAGGAGCACCGGGTCTGGGGTTCTGCATCCTTGCCTGGAAGGCCTGGGCTGCGCCCTATGCCCAGGGCCAGGTGTCCAGGGCCTGTAGAGGGGCCCTCTGCAGATCCTGGTCTTGCACAAGTTCATCATCTCCTCAAGCACCGTCACACAGAGGTCATCCTCATCCCTGTGACCACTCCACGGCAGAGTTTGGCTTCACGATCCACTGCACTTCCCTAATGAGCTCTGTGATGGAGAATCAGATACCGGGACTTAATAGAAACTCGATTTCATTATCACTCAAATATGGAGACTTTAATACTCCATCAGATCTTAAAGGACATCTTTCCTGTAATTTAATCCTCGCACGCTGTGTCTATAGGATCAGGGATAAGGCTAGACATTAGCACTCCATTGGGCGCGTGGGGCAGAGCTGAGCCTTTAGGTATCTCTGGTTTAGAAGTGGGGCCTTGCACTGTGGTCCAGATGCTGGTGTGCGTTGGTGTCTGGCCTCGAGGCCACCTCTGAGCCCTGAGCAGCCCCATCACACCCATGGCAGGTGCCTGAGTCGGCTGGGCATGAGGCCAGTGGGAATGGGCAGGTGCCTGGCCGAGCATCTTCTTCCCAGTGTCAGGAGAGGGGGGCTGTGCCTGAAGCGGACCCTCCCAGTGCAGTACAGGGACTAGCAGGCCCTAGGGCAGGGCTTCTGGACCCTTCAGGGCACCCTGCCCCTTTGATGCAGGCAGCATAAGCAGATGGGCAAGGCCAGGTAGCCAGCTGGCTGAGTGACCCCGGAGGGCTGCAGGAAGGGTGAAGGTTTGCAGACTCTCCCGTGCACCCCCACCCCTGCCTTCATCTTGCTTTGCCTGCCTTCAGATGCTGTGCCCGAGGGGCCTCTGGGAGGCAAGTGTGGTGCCTGTGCACATGTGGGGTGAGTGCCAGGCTGAGTGTGGCCTGGGCGGGCTTCGGCTCAGTGTGTGGGCCAGGAGGCCGGGCAGAGCAGGCGTGGGTCTCAGCTGCCCCTGCGGGAAGGGAGCGGTTCCTGCCGCCCCTCCAGGCCTGTCTGCGCCTCCCCTCCTGCCCCTTGGCCTCAGGCCAAATGAGCCAGTTAGCCTCCGCGTAATAAGAACAGCTGTGCCCCATCCTGGCAGAGCTCTGGTCTGAGCTGCGGGGACCCCGTGCCTTTGCCTCGGCTGTTGCCGACGGTGGCCTCAGTGTGCTCCTGAGCTCTGCCTGTGTTGGGTGGTTTAAAGATTTATAGTGCCCCCCCCCCCCCGTGCCCGCACATGTGTGCACACCGTATGTGGTGACCTTGTGGTAATGGGGAGAAGCGCTTGCGGCCCCCTCCGCCCACCGCGCAGGCCCTGGACACCTGCTGCTGTCTGAGCTGCCCCCTCCGCCCGCCCCAGCCATCAGATCCCACGCGGGAGGAGTTGCCCCTCAGGTCTTTTTCTGATCCTGCGGGAACCTGCTCTCCTGGTAGCTCTGAAGACAGAGCTGCACACACACGGTTGTGGTGCCCTGCTCAGAAGAGTGCTCAGTGGGGACATCACTGGGGCCTCAGGTCCTAATAAAAACCCACAGGACCGGGGAAGGCCAAGGCACCAGGGCCAGGGAGCGGCCAGGCAGCCAACCCAGGACCCAGCTCCTCTGTAGCCTGGGAGCTGAGCCTTGCAGCCCAAGCCGCTCTGCCCCGTCTTTGGGCTTGTCAAGTGCGAGCTCAGGGCCGAAGCCTGGCTGGAGGCCGGGGAGGCGTGGAGGCCAGCCAGCCTCATCACCCAGCCTAGGGATTTGTGTTTGACGCATCACATGACAGCGCAGTCGCACAGATGTCCCCCTCATATCTAGTGACCAGCATGACTGCGAGATCCCTTGCCTCATCAGAGCTGTAGATGTTTCCTGCTCTGTCCCTCTGGGTCCCTGTCCTGGAATCTGTCTGGAGGCAGCCTGCAGCCAGGGGTGGGTGCTTTGGGGCTGTGGAGAAGTCGAGTCTCTTGCTACTGTCCTGGGTGTCCCTGATGGTCCTCCAGCTGGGCGTGGAAGGGGGACAGCGTACTGGGCACTGAGGACAACGCTCCACCACCCTCCCCCAGGACCGTTCCTCTGTGCCTCCCGGGGCTGGGTCCCCACCCTGGCCTTCGTCCCCACCTCCAGGGAGGCAGCCGGCTGTGGGTTTTTAACTGGACGTTATCAGGGCATCTGAACTGAAATCGGCTTCCCATGGCCAAGAAGCAGTGCCACCTCACGGGGTCTGTCATGGGCCCTGAACACGGGCAGTAAGTCCCTGACCTCACTGGCCTTGGGCGCCTGGACACTCCTATGCCACTGACCACTGGGCCTTCGGGCCTCACTGGCCCCTGGGCTCTGCTGCCGTGTTTTCGTCCTCACCAGAACACCACTCTGACATTTATGATTGTTAAATGCCATCTCCTCGTCGGTGCCTGTCAAAGTCATTTTGAATCTTTATTCTGTCATCTATCATATCAGACATACTCCCAGATTTATGTCACAGCCCCGCTGGATTAATGGCTCCTCCGTGTCCCAGGTGGAGGGACGCTCCCCGGGGGCTAGGCCCAGCTCCTGGCTGACCCCAGGGCCTCCTCCCTAGGCATGGGGCGCTGGCTGTGGAGGGACCCTTTGTTGGACCATCTGGAGTCCTTGGCCTGGGCCAGGCCCACTGTCACTCTCCCAGGTGAGACTGCCCTGTCACCCACCCCCAGACCTGGGAAGGGGGTTGGCACCATGTGCCATCTGGACACTCTCTGGTCCTTCCAACAAACTGGACTGGCCTGGGTGGTGTGGCCCTGACCTTGGGCCTGCTGGGCCTTCTGAGAGGCCTACCTCTTCCATCTGGCCTGATGTTGCAGGGCCTGTCATCTCCCTGGACAGTGCTGCCTCTTAGCCAAGGAGGGACACCTGGAGTGGCTTGGTGCCCACAGATACAGACTGTTCTTCCCAACACGGCCCCCTGGACCCTGGACACCAGGTAGTGCCCAAGGCTGTGTATAACTCTGGGAGTTTCATGTGCAGACCTCTCCATGGTGGCCTGTCCCTCGCCTGGGGTAGCCCTTGTGTCCTGCTGGGTGTGTTGTGAACTCAGTGAGGAGTTTCTATGGGGATAGAGGTACAGCCATCACCCCTCCAGCCAGGACCCCTGCCCTACTACCCTTTGTGAGGAGGGGCCCCCACACTGGGGTTCCAGCCCGTGTGGACTGCACACCAGCCGTTCCCTGGGGACGGTGGCCTGGTCGGGCGTGGAGCGTGTCTGTTTATCACATAGCTGTGCCTCGGCCCAGGCTAAGCTGGTGTCTGAGTGGCCTTGGGGCCTGCAGGTGGCCACGGTCCCTGCGTGCTGATGAAGGGCATGAATGGCGCCGTCCACACCCGAGTGCCTGGCACTGACCAGCCCCACTCTCTGACTAGCGAGGCTGCTCCTTTGAGCTGCCAAGGAGGGTGCACTCCTGGGTGGGACTTCCAGAGGACAGGGACGCTCCTCTCGGCTCCGCAGCAGCCCAGAGGTGGCCAGGGTGGGAAGTAGCAGAGGTGGAGATGCCTGTGCCCAGGGCCTTTTGGGGGGACCGACATCCATCCATCTGATGCTGGGGCCATGGTGTCACTGTGGGTCACTCTGCCCTCTGAGAGGGGACATCCGTCCGTCTGCCTCTGGGGCCAGGGTGTCACTGTGGATCAGTCTGTCCTACGGGGAGGCATCTGGCCATCTCAGGCTGGGGCCTGGTGTCTCTCTGCCCTGGCAGGCCGTGTCCATCCATCTGACGCTGGGTCCGTGGTGTCACCAAGGCTAACTGTGCCATACGGGGTGTGTCTGTCCCAGCTGGGGCCATGCCCTCATCCTGACACTCCCACGTGGCAGCAGCCACCTGGAGGTGGCACTCTGGGTGCCTGTGGGTGGCAGGTGCTCTGGGTTTGCTGTGTCTTGACCCTGTGCCGTGCTCCCGTGGTCACCGCACCATTGGGTGTGGCCTCCTGTGAGGCTCCTCAGCGTCAGGACAGCTGCTGCCCCTGAGCCCAGATGCCTGGAGGTTTGCCGTGCCTTTGCTCTAGGCCACCTGCCCATGCCCGACCTGGCCTTTGTCCCCAGAGCGTGGTCCCTTCCCCACTCCACTGTCAGCACTGGGTCATGGCCATTAAGGGCTGAATCCGGGGATGGCTCAGTGAGGCCCCAGGGATGGTGGCGGGCTCAGTGTTTGTCCTCCAGTCCTCTTGGGTCAGCCGCAGTCCTCCCAAGGACAGCCCAGCCTCGCCCTGGAGGATGGTCACCGTGCAGTAGGCGGAGACCATGGGGTCAGAGGGTGGACATGGAGCTCCATGGAGGAGGGGCTGCCAGGGCAGGAGACCTGGGAGAGGGTGGCCAGGGCAGCTGCAGGGCTCTTCCGGGAGCTCGGGATGAGTCCCAGGCCCCCATGAGCTGCCTGTCAATCACCTGGGACGCTCCAGGTCCCTCAGGCAGAGCACACGCCCACAGGTGGGTTCCAGGCCCGTGCCAGATGGAAGCCTCCCATTCTCAACAGATTTTGATCTCCATTGGTTGACAGGGGCTCATGTTGACTCAGGGCCCAAAGTGGCCCACCTGGGGAGCAGGGTCTGGGCTGATGTGGCCAGTTCTAATGAAGCCCCTCGGTGGGCCTTGATCCAGTAGGACTGCTGTCGGGTAGGAAGATGGACCCCTGGAGAAGGCCCTGTGGTGAAGGACAGCCTGGCAGTAGCATAGTGGACGAAGGGCCCCGAGGACAGTGGGCAGCGCTGGGGCCTGTCAGAGGACACGGCTTCTGCTTTCAGAGTGACCACAGGAAATGCTATCTGCCCTCGGAGCCACCAGGTCTGTGGCACTGTGTGGCAAGTAAACTGGCATCCTGTCCTGGTACCTCCCCTAGGACACCGGCAGTAGGGACCCAGGGCAGGGGAGCCTGGGCAGAGGACCACCTGTCCACAGGCCACTCTTACCACCACAGCTCCTGAGGGAGAAGGGCCCAGGTTGGTGGCTGCTGCCTGATAGCTGCCCTGAGGTCCCCCAGAGGAGGGGGCAGGATTTGGAGGGCCATTGGCTTGCACAGGTGACTGACAAGGGTGACTTGCTGGCCACTGATGCACAGGCCCAGGGGCAGGGGGTGTGTAGTTAGTGGCCAGGTCTGGGGCAGGGGCAAGGGGCAGGGTCTGCTCAGCTTAGTGGTTCCCCAGTCCTGTTCCCGAGCCTTAGTTTGACCAGTCCCACAGGTAGACAGCTCCAGAGAACTGCCCAGGCCAGGCTCTGCCTGAGGAGGCAGCTGGCCATCACGCAGTGTCTGGGGTCAAGGTGGGCAGGAGGAGCAGGGCAGCCCTGAGCAGACCTGCAGAGCTGAAACAGGCAGTTGGGGACAGAGCCCACGTGGCTGCCGTCTGGGGAACGCAGTGGTGGGCGCAGGGGTACGTCCCGTGGATGGTGTGTGCTGCGGTGGGGCTGGTCTGCCCAGACCCTGTTCACCGCAGGCACCTGGCAGGCGCTACCTGCTGCTCCGGGGAGCGTCCCATCATCCCCCTCCTGTGAGCTGCATCGTCTTCTTGCTGATTTATATGTTTGCTTGTTTATTCCGTCTGCTTTTTAAGGCAGGGTGCGATTTCATGACTGATAGTGTGAGTTAGGATCCGCAGCCTGCAGGGAGGCGCTGTGGCCAGGGCCTGGGGTTCTGCTGTCACGAGCCGGCCCAGCAGTGCAGTGTCGGTGGCTCACAGTCCTGGGGACACCTGGATGTGTGCATGCCTCCCAGCCTCCTGAGCCTCGTGCGCCAGCTGTGCGTGACTCATCAGCACCCTGCCTGGCTCCAGGTAGCTGCGTCCGGCCACCTTGGACAGCTCCCCCAAGCCCTGCCCTGCGCTGTGGGCAGACCAGGCTGGGTGGCCTGTCTGGCATACCCTATAGATGCCCCTGTGCCTCCTGGGTGATGACTAGACTCAGACACTTCCCGGGTCCAGGGTTCCCTGAGCAGGTTGGGCTGTTGGGGCCCTGCCCACTGCAGCCCATTGGCATGACTGATGCCTGCTCTGGCCCAGGCCTGGGCTGGGCTGGGGACCCTGAGGGTGACGGCAAGGTGGGTACAGTGTGGCAGGAGTGAGTGTCTGCACGATGGCACCAGAGGAGCTGTGTGGTGACGATGGCTCCCTGGTCTGCAGACCAGCCACCGGGACAGTGGGGACCACTGCTGTTCTGCCCCCTCGTTCTGCCTGCATCCGCGCCGTCCCTCCTGGGGTCAGCTCCACGGGGTTGTGATGCTCTGAGCCTCTGCCTGTGTCCCCTGTGAAGCGCTCACCTGGGTGGCTGGGATTCCGCGCAGGCATCTGCAAGGTGCTGTCTCCCCAGGCAGAGGCCGTGGGCTTGGCTGCAAGAGGGCTCAGGGCAGCAGTGTGTGCTGGTGGGTGAGAGCCAGGCCACCTGCTATGGGCCATACGTGGGCACAGGGGGTGGGCATCTGGTGAGGGCCGCAGAGCTGTGTGGGGAGGGCGCCAGCTGGGCGAGGGTCACCCTGTCTCCCAGGAGGTGGCCAGTTCCCATCTGATGGCCTGCGTCGAGCGCCGCCCTGCCTCTGTCGGCTAGTGTGTCTCTTCAGGGCTTGCTGCTGGTGGCCGGGCTACAACTTTACAGGCAGCGAGGACCTAACTTCCCCTTGGAAGTCCCTGGCGGCTGTCTTCCCTCTCCTGAGATGTCTGCCTCAGCCCCAGAGAGACGTGTGTCCCTGGGGAAGGGTGCAGAAAGCAACTGGAGTAGGTGCCGTTGCATGGCACGTGTCCCTAGGTTGGACCAGGCTCAGGGCCACGCCTGCCTGGAGGAGCCTGGGTGTCCCTGCAGGCATCAGTGTGGCTTGTGAGCCTGTGTGTGTCACGCTGGTGTGCACTCTGGCCTGCTCTGCGTCCACCTACCAGGGCGTGGTGTGTTGTGTCCTCATCTGTGTGTGGCTGTGGGTCTGTGACACGTGACGTGCGCGCATATGTGTGGACACGCACAGGCCTTTGGGAAGACAGCGGAACCTGGACCTCCTGGCACAGATGGCCCAGCTGGGCTCCCTGCCATGCGGTGTGCGCCCGGGTAGGGTGGTGGCTCCTGCCTGGCAGTGTGACCGCTCACACAGGCTTTAGCACACCTGAGGGTGTCTGACCTGCTTTCTGACCCTAAGGTGTCATGTCTCGAGGGTGGCGTGCTGGCACCTGGGGACAGAGATGGAGGGACTGGCTTGGTTTCAGGGTCCTCGCCCTGCAGTTGGAGTCCCTTCTGTCCAGTGCTGCGTGTGTGTTGGGGTGGAGAGGCAGCTGCTTCCTCCCGTCTTGGCCCTTTCATTTCCGGCGTGGCTGAGACAGGGCCAGGTTTAATTTCCTGTCTGCTGTGGCAGAGCTGCCTGAAAACCAGGCACATACAGAGCACAGGCGGCTGGGGTGGCCCAGGCCTGGATGCCAGGGCGCTCTCCGGGTGTCCTCCACAGTGTTCTAGATGTCCCCTTGGAGCCAGGTCTCCTGCCCAGAGCCCTGGCAGGCCATGGTGGTCTTCTCTACGGGTGGGCACTGTGTGGCCCTCCAGGCTGTGGCCATTCACCTGACAACTCCTTCTCTCTTGCAGGTCAGCTGGCCGCTGGCACCTGTGAGATTGTGACCCTGGACCGAGACAGCAGCCAGCCACGGAGGACCATCGCCCGGCAGACGGCTCGCTGCGCATGCAGAAAGGGGCAAATCGCAGGCACCACGAGAGCGCGGCCCGCCTGTGTGGATGGTAAGCAGCCAGGCAGCACCTCAGGGTGCTGTGCACAGCGTCACCCAGGGCCGCGGTGGGAGCCAGGTGTGGCCCTCTGAGCCTGCTGCGGGGTGTGCCCCGGGCGACTCTGGCTGACCTCTAGCATGACTGCACTGTGGGCCGCTCACTGTGTGCTTCCTGAGGGCTAGGGTGGCAGGGACCAAGTCTCTGGGCCCTCGGTGTTGCCACAGGAGAGGGAAGGACGGTGGGGGTGGTCTAAGTGGCATGTGGTGGTGAGCGAGATGGCACAGTCTGCTGGGCGCCCGCTGCATCTGCACACATGTGGCTCTGGCCACGGCCGAGAGAGCACGCGGAGTCCTCGCCTCTGGTTCTGGCTGGGATCCAGCACCGTGAGCTGGACTTGGTGGAGGAGCAGAGCACCTCCCCGTGGGCTCTGCAATTGAGTGGCTGTGGCCTCCTGGGACACCCCTGCAGTTCAGCCGCCTGTGAGATGCACCCCGTTGTAATCCTTCCTGAACAGATGCTCCCGGGGGTGCTGGGGGGGGCACCCTGAGAGATCTCTGTGAACAGAACCACAGGTGGGCTTTAGGGGGAGGAGGGGCCCTGTGGCTGCCCTGGTGCCTGGGTATCTGGCCAGTGGTGGAGGAGGTCACTGTGGGTCACTGTGGGAGACTTGGTTGGGGGCAGGCAGCCCGTGGTTCATCCTGAGACCTGGGAGCCCCAGTCAGGACCTCCACCTGGGCCACAGAGGGGTCAACACCTGCTGGGTCAGACCAGGGGGGCAGAAGCCAGTCACCTGAGCCAGGCTGGAACCCACCAGAGTCACCTCCTGTGGCGTGGTGTGGGCCTGGCCAGCAGCAGCTGAGTCGGTCCAGGTGACCTCGAGGGAGCGGCCCCACTTTGGAGCTGTGGAGGGGCCTTGGTTTCAGGCACAGAATCGTGACCACAGCCCATGAAAGGGGTCAGAGAGGACAGAGTCCCCTGTGGGTAGGGCTCTGAGACCACCTCCTAGAGTGCAGAGGAGCCAGGAGCCCCGGATGGTGACTGTGGACTTGGGCTGCTGGAGTCCCAAGAGCCCAGGCCCGGGGCTGGGGTCCAGGTGGGGTGTGTGGCTGGGCCAGCAGGAGGCCCTGTGTGGCCAGGGCCTGGGCAGAGGGGGTGGGCCTGGCACCCCCACGACCGTGTGGTAGGGCCTGTCGGGGCCTCAGGTCGCCTCTGGGGCAGCCACTGCTGTCGTGCGTGCCGGAAAGAGACCCAGGGAGGTCAGAGTTCCTGCCAGTCACTCAGCTGACGTGGCCTGGTCTTTCTGGTCTGGCTCAGGTCTCTCTTCCCCCTCAGTCTGTGCACAGGATTTGGGGCCCCTGGCTCAGATTCTGCCACTTCTGCCTGGGACTGCAGTGCCCAGCTCTCCTGTGCCCCAGGTCTGCGTGTGGGCGCAGGTCGGGTCTGCGTGTGGGCGCAGGTCGGGTCTGCGTGTGGGCGCAGGTCGGGTCTGCGTGTGGGCGCAGGTCGGGTCTGCGTGTGGGTGCAGGTCGGGTCTGTGTGTGGACGCAGGTCTTGTCTGTGCACTGTGCTGAGAGGGCAGAAAGGACGGCAGACTGGGGCTCTGAGGGGTGGAAGGGTGCCTTGGGAATCAGATGCCATCACAACCCGGGAGGGTGTCCCCACCAGCCGAGCAGTGTCCACTGTGACCACCTGCCTCCCCAGCTAGGGAGGGCCCTCCAGGAAGGGACCAGCAGAGCCCATGAGCAGGAGGGGGGTGGGCTGACTGGATCCCCAGCCCCTTCCAGTGTCTCTCAGAGGGTGTGCTGGGACTCGCCAGAGACTCGGTCAGGTTGGGAGTCTGGCCTGGGCTGAGGCAGGGAGCTCCAGCCCCACTGGACACCTGTCAGGAGGGAGGGAGCAGGCCCAGCCAGGCCTCGGCCGGTCCAGGCCTCAGATCCCAGTGCGGCTTCTGGGCTGAGGCTCTGCACAGGTCTGGCTAGTGGTATCCTCACCTGGAGACTCCAGGGGCCCAGGACGAAGTATCCTATGGGGCTCCCTGGGCTCACCGGCCTCCTTCTGCTGTCCCTGGACCCCATGGCCACCCACATTTCTGCTTCCAGCCCAGAGAGGCGCTGGGGTGTGTGGAGGGCACTCCGAGGCTGCGGGGACGAGGCTGAGCCTGTTGGCCAGGGGTGAAGTGGTGCGGCACATCTGCAGGGCCGGAGGCCAGCGTCCCTGGCCTCACGGAGCCGTGTCAGTTCCTGTCCACACAAGATGACCTAGTAAAAAACCTGGTGGCAGTTACTGGGATCCTGGCACTTGGCCTGCCCAGCCTACTTCCCCCAGGGGCCGCCATCTTGCTGGCGGGGAGCCGAGCGGGCTCTGGCTGCGCCCTGCGCTCTCTGGCTTCCGTGACTGGAACCCGTGACACGTGGTGGCGAGGAGGCCTTCTTGGTTGACATTGATTGATTCTTCCCAGGACGGAGTGGGGAGACGAGGCGCTCGCGGCTGGGTCCTTCCCCTCCCTCATTACCTCCGCGTGCCTGTGGGGAGACGGGGGTCAGGATTGATTACTAATTGAATCTGGGTCTGCTCATCTGAAACCGTGTCCACGTCCCTCTCCCCAGGAGCCTCCCAGTGCCTCAGGAGCTGGGTCCCAGAGACCCAAATTAAACCCTCGCCACTTTCCAGGGAGGCCAAACAAATTAGTTAGCCGGCGTTTTCTGCACAGTGGGCATTTCCAGGCTGCCATCTAATTTAATTTTTGCTTTTCTCTTTCCTCGCTCCGCGTGCATAATCAGTTTCTTTGCGTGCGACTGAGTCCGCCGAAGGAAACTCGGGCCTCGTTGGTCTGGTGGAGCTGGATGCAATCAGGGCTTCTCCCGGGGTGGCTCCTGCCGACCCGACGTGCTCTGGGAACCCAGGAGCAGGGGCTGCTGGGCAGCGCTGCGTCTCTGCACCGGTGCGCTTCCTCCTGGTTGGGTTTTCAGTTGTTTATAAATTTGCTCATTTGGATAAGGACTGTGCTCCTGGGTGCGGGGGCTGTATGGGAGCTGGGCCCTCCTCATGCCCAGTCTGCAGAGCCTGGGGGCTGCGGCCAAGGGGGTCGAGGCCCTCGCCGCCTGCCCTCGTGCAGCTGCAGCCTCAGTGGTGCTGAGGGGTGATGAGGAGCTGGCCGGAAGAGCTTCCCTCTGTGGAGGAGAGGGGACCTTCAGGCCTTCGGCCTCCCTGGCCCAGTCTGTGAGTGGAAGCGTTTCCGCTGAGCCAGTCCCCAGCACTGTGACCCTGTGCACCTGCCTGAGAATCACTTCCACTCACAGAGCTGTCAGGGAAAGGGACGTGAGAGCAAACCGGTCCCTTGCTGCAGGGCTGCCCACCCTCACTAACGTCACAAACAGAATTCCCCGGAGGGCTGCCTTCTCGGCAGCGCACGGTGCCAGGCGGGTGGAGGCTGCCCCTGCTGAGCTCACGGCACCTGTCAGTGATCTGAGTCCCCTGTCCCATCAGCAGGAGCACGCGTGGTTCCGAGCGCTCCTGTGGGAGTGCAGAGGCCCTTGCTGGTGCCGGCGGGGCACACGGTGCCCGCTGTCTCTCTTGCAGAAGCAGTGCCTATTCACAGAGCGGCTCCCTCCTGTAAGCAGGGCTTTTGTGAAAATCCTCTGGGAGAAATCGGGTTGGCAGCCTGGTGCCAGGTGGGGTACAGGGAGCAGAGCTGGTGGGTTTTGAAGCAGTACTTCCCAGGGCCATGGAGGGTCACAAAGGAGGCAACGGGGGGACTCCAGGCACAGGACACAGGCAGCTTTCCCTGGGAGCCTGAGGGAGGAGGGCAGGCTGGGTTTGGGGCATCGCAGGGACCTGTCAGGAGGGCTGCAGCTGGCCGCGGGGCTGGAGGACGCCCAGGACTACAGGCGGTGCAGGGAAGTTAGAGCTCTCTCCTGCGCAGCCAGAGGTCTCCACCCAGGAGGCTGTGGAAGACCAGGAGGACCTGGCTGCTGACCTGACTGACCTGTGTCACCTGCCTAGATGATCGTGGGGCTTGAAACCCAAAGCAGACATGGCCCTCCTGGTGAGCTGGGGGGCACAGTGGTCCAGAGTTCAAGTCCAGAGCCACGGCTCCAGCTGCTCACCTGCGGGTGCCATGGGCAGTGCCCTTGTCTGTCTAGCAGGTGGGATAACAGCTTTGCATCCTCAGGCTCTCAGTGGGCGAGATGAGACCCTGCTTCAGCTGGCCCTGGCCATACCCCACCTGGGCAACCACCCTGTCTGCCAGACACAGGTCCTGGCAACCCCTGGGACAGCGGGGGGATGCTGGGGAATGAGGGGAGGGGTCCTTGTTGGGATGTGGGTGTGTGAGTAGCTGCTGCTGGTCTGGGTGAGCAGGGGGTCCCGTTTTCGGGGACAAAGTTGGTCCAGAAGTAGATGTGAGGAAGCGGGAGTACAGAAATAAACCTCCCTTACACAGGAAGCCGACTCTGCACCCGCCTGCCAGACACTCGGAGAGGAAGGAGCAGTCTTTTCCACAGCTGGCAGCGGGCAGCCCGCTGTCCACACGCAGGGGAACGGAGCAGACCCTGCTCACACGGCGTGCAAAGGTCACGTCAGAACGGATTGGAGCCCGGGAGGTTGAGGGTGAACTCTCCTAAACTTTTAGGAAAAACACAAACAAAGGGTCAATCTTTACAAGCTTGGGCCTGGCCACGGATTCTCAATGTGACACCAAAAGCAAGAGCAGTGATGGGACTCGTGGTGACTGGCATGGTCTGTGCCTCCAGTCATCCCACCAGGGAGGTCAGGAAAGTCCACACAGAGGTGTGAACACAGACGCTCATGAACCACGGTCACCAAGAGTGGACCCAACCCAAGCAGCACCAGTGCACGAGTGGGTAACTAAGGTGGCCTGTCCACTCATGGGCAGCACCCAGCCATGCTGCAATGTGGTGGACCTTGGCAACAGGGTGCTGAGAAAAAGGAGCCAGAGCCCAGGGCCACATGTGATTCTCTGGACGTGAGATGCCAGGACAGGCCATTCCAGAGACAGGTGGGTCGAGGCTGTGTGCAGGGGCGCAGGGTGGGGAGTGAGAGGCAGGGCCTTCAGGGCTTGGTCACAGCCCATGAAGAAGCCCTAAGGCTGAGCCGCAGCCATCAGCCTCGACAGTGGTCAGCCCAGGCCACTGCAGGGCAGGTTCAGGGGAGGTGCAGAGGCCCTGCCTGCTACTCCCCAGCGGTGGCATTTTGGAGAAGGTGGGCCAGGCTGCTGATGGTCTTTCAGGTGACACCCACGTGGCCTTCTGTCTGTTGTGGTCTGTGCCCAGCCAGGTCATGGGTCTGGATGCCCTTGAGCCCGCCCGGTGTGGGTTCCTGGTCTGCCGCACGTGGGCCCCCGGTGCCAGTGCGAGCCAACGAGGACGCCTGGCCTTGGCAGGGGCGGCCGGCAGCCAGCGTCGACAGTCAGTTTGCACATTCTGTGCCGCCGAAGCCTTTCTGCTCCTGAATCTGCGCCTGGGAGAGGCGTGTGTCGTAAACTCTCGGAAGCTGGAGGGCTGCCTGGAGGCTGTTGGCGCTTCTGCCTTCCAAGCACATCCGTCATTTCTGCATCGCCCGATCCAGATGGAGCTGGAAATGCTCCCTGCCTCGCACCCCTCGCCGTGAGCGGCCGGTAGGCAGGTGCCACAGGATGCACCTTCGCATCACCCCACCAAGGAGCCCGCCACGGCAGGTGGCAACCGCGGGCACCAGCCCACGTGCCTCCGGCAGCCCAGCACCGTGTCTCTGGCTGACTCGGGAGGAGCCCTGCGGCCTGCCCAGAGCTGGCTGCGGCCTCAGGGACGACAGTCCCTTTGCTTCCTCAGAGTTCACCTACTGGAGGGGACGGTCACTCTGTCAATGCCTTCCTCTGCTCCTTCCAGGTCTGGCTGGAAACCACCGGTGGCGCCTTGATGTGTGGTGAGGTGAGAGGCCGCTGGGGCTGGGGGAGAATCGCTCACTCTCTGGGTGCTGCGGGGAGCAGGCGGGGACAGCGGAGCGGACAAGGCCTTGGTTCTCCACATGGCCGTCACCTGGGGCCTGGGGACCTTGGAAGGTGGCCGGCCATCTCCTCCCAGTAGTAAGGTGCCTTCCCAGGGGCCTTGGGACACAGGGTCCCTGTGCTGTCCACCTCGGTTCTTACTCAGTGGCCTCCCAAAGAAGGAGGGTCACCTCCTGAGGAGGTTGGCCTTGAGCCGGCTGTTTGTTCTCTGGGAGCCCAGGGAAGATGGCCTCCAGTGTCCCTCCTGTCTCTCAAAGCCTGGGCACCTGACCTGGCCAGTGTGTGCTGCTCTGCGCCAGGTCTGCAGCTCCAGCCGTGCCTCTGTCCTTCAGCGGTCCTGGGCAGGTGGCCCCAGGCTGCCCCCTTGTCCTTCTTCCACATGAGCTTCCCTGGGCCCGCCTCCCTCCCTGATACCCTGATGGCTCCAGCGAATGGGGATGGTGTATTAGTGGGGAAATTCCGCCGCTTGGGGGCTGGCTGGGACCTTAGTTAGCGCCAGTGACTGCTGGTGGGAGGGAAAGGAGTGGGCAGGGTTGGAGGAGTTTCGGTGTCAGGGTGACCTGTTCTGAGCTCTCGGCAGGGCCAAACACAGCCTGGCGCAGCCACGGGAACACCCGCTTCTCCCCACAGCCTGGTGCAGCAGGAGAGCTGTGAGGCGCAGCCCCTGGGGTGGAGGGCCAGGCCCAGCCCGCAGAGTGTGAGCACCTGGCTGTGGCTGGACAGAGGGCATCAGAGCCTAGGACAGCGCCCTGGAGGCCTGGGCACAGTGCACAGGCAGGGCTGGCTCTACCTGTTGTCACCCCAGACTCCCGGTGTGAGTGAGTGGCAACGCCCGGCCTGCACCAACCTGACCCTCTGCTGCTCCCTGAGAGCAGGTGGCCCCTGCAGGGCAGCAGGACACAGTGGCCGGAGGCCCCTCTCTGTTATGTGTTTGTCCTTAGAGAACAGAGTGCTACTCTGTATATTTCTGCCTGGGTTCGTTTATGCATGTCCCTGCATTTAAAAAGAGAGAAAATACCTGAGCCTGGGCAATCTAGACAGAATGGGAACTCACTTCCTCACGGTTCTGAGGCTGGGAAGCCAGGCCAAGTGTCTGCTGAGGGCCACACCCTCCAGGGGAGGGAACACTGAGTCCTCCCATGGCCAGAGTGGGACGGGCACAGCGGCAAGTGTCTGCCCTGCGGGCGCGGCCCGAGGCGCTGCTGGCCTTGCTCTAGGATTCGCCTGATGCCTGCGCTCCCGGGGTGGTTGCCGAGCAGTTTGGGTGGCTGTGTGGCCTCGGCCGAGTCCCTGGGCTCTCGGGGCTGTGGTGAAGCAGTGGCGTGGTGTGCGTAAGGCAGGGCTCCCTGCAGCCAGGCACCCGCCGCGTCGCGGGGTCCCCCACACCCTCTGAAGGCTGCGGGACTCGCTCGTCACCCCCGTAGCCCTCACACTAGCTGCTGAGAGCCGGTGCTGGCCAGGATCTGCGAGCTGCCTGGTCAACACAGCCCGTGTTAAAAATTCATCACACAGACCTTCCTGTAAATAAGAGATTAAAGGAAGGTGCCCTCTGAACACACCAGGAGGGAGAAGCCAAAGAAGGAAACCCCGGAGTTCAGGATGGAGGTCCGTGGAGTCGCGAACAGGAGAAGAGTGAGCGTCACCTACACCAGGTCGGCTGATGCAGAGGTGAGTGTGATGGCAGCCCATCAGCTGGAATGAAAGCAGGGGCAGGAGGGAGAGGGAAGACAGCCGGGTTATGAAACCAGGAAGAGAGGGAGCAAGTCCGCCCACTGCAGTCCAGAGGACGAGAAGGAAAACTGCGGCAGCTGCCTGTCGACACGTCGGGTGACGTCCAGGAGGTGGGCTTGTTCCTGGAGAGACGGAACCTCCAAAACTGACTCAAGAAGAAATAGAAGCTGGTGGAACTAGAGCAGGGAAATCACTGAATTAGTAACCAGCGCTCCCCAGGGACCAGATGGCTTCGCCAGCGAGTCACACTAAACATTTAAAGAATCCACGCCGATCCTTCTCAGGCTCTTCAAAACCGGGAGAGCAGCGCTCTCACTACAAGACCGGCACCTCCCCAAGCCCGAGCCTCAGCGAGCACATGGTGAGGGAACGGCAGGTCCCAGGTGTGGAGGCCCAGCGCTCCCCAAAGAGCGAGCTGGCTCACACCGGGGACCCCAACCAGTGCCTCTGGGAGTTCATCTCAAGGAGGCAGCTTGGTTCAGCAGGAAGATCAGTCAGTGTAATGCAAACTGCTGGCAAGACGCAGACCGACTCGGGGTGGAGCCCAGTCCGTGTGAGGCCCGGGGTTCCATCCCCAGCACTGCAAAACAACACAAAACCAAACAAAAACCTTGGTCATCTGCGTGCACGATCATCCCACCAGCAGACGCACACGGACCTTTGGCACACTCAGCAGCCCCTCCTGGTGAAAGCTCTCCACCAGCAAAGGTCAAGGGAATGTCCGCCGGGTGACTGAGGGCATCTGCAAACACTGCACCAGGTGCAGGGGTGGGGGACTGGCTGTGGGGCCCTGGATCAGGAGCAAGGCAGGACGTCCTCCATCAGCCCGCTTTCTGTCACCATGCCCCAAATACCTGATGGAACACATGGGAGGAGGTGGTTTTGTCTCCGATCTTCAGAGGTCCGGTCCACTGCTCGGGCCTGAGGTGAGGCAGGACATCCTGGTGGAAGGGCATGGCGGAGGAAGCTGTCAGCCCCTGGCAGCCAGGAAGCAGCGAGAGCTTGAGGGAAAGGAGCCAAGGCAAGACAACCCCAAGGGCACGACCCCAGTGACCTACTTCCTCCAGCTGCCCCACCGGCCTGGTGCCCACCTGCTAGTCCTTTCAAATCATTGAGCCATCCGCGTAGGGTTGATCTGCTGGTGAGCTTACGGCTCTCATCACCCATCATCTCTCCTCGGACGTGTGTGCATCTCCTCCCCCAGGAGCCGGTGGGGGAGAGCCACACCAACCATGCCCTCACCCCTGTTGTTTCCTGTAGTCCTGGGGGTTCAGGGCGAGACACAGAAATGAGAGTCGGCTCAACTGGAATGCAAGAAGGAAAGCTGTCTGCCTTCACAGAAGATGGCATTTTTGCAAAGAAGATCTTCAGGAACACTCCACCCACCCCGAGCCTTCAGGGCTGAGCACATTCAGCAAGTTCCAGGATCTAAGGTTTATACCCGAAAGCCAGGTGCCTCCTCTAGGGTGGTCACGGACCACGGTGTCTGGAAGACATCACTTAAAAATTCCACTTACTACAGCACCAAAAGCCATAGAGACTCTGCAGTGAATCCAAGACTTGTACCCTGACATCCGTGGAGCGGAGCTGAGGCTGAGCCTCAACATGCAGCCCCGTCCCAGCCCTGGCCAGTTCTTCAGCCCTCCCCTGTTTTGTGTGTGTTTCTGTCCAGTCTCATGGTACACTGCATCCCTGGGGCGTCCCCTCTCCCCACTGAGCCCTAGCGTCTGACCGGGGTGGTCTCTTCCCCCAGCACCTCCAGCATGGAGCCTATGGCCTGGGAGTGACAGGCGCTGCGAGGACGTCCACGTGATGCACGCACCTCTGGGATGTCTGGATGGAGCAGGCTTTCAGGGAGACAGAGTGACAGTGAGCAGAGCTGTTGGACCTGCATGTCCAGCTGGTCACAGTGGGAAGGACGGGGCTGCCAGAGGTCTAGCGTCTGAGCAGTGTCCGTCAGGTCCTTGATGGCACTTGACGTGTCCAGTGACCTCTGTGCTCATGCCACCCCCTCTTGGTTCCATCTTAACCAGCCTCTGGGAATAATCACCAAGAGCAAGAAGAAAGAGCTTTAAAAAAGATCTTTAAGGAAATTCTCTTTAAATCTTTAAGGAAACTGAGAGCTGATGGGTCTGAGGGTGGTGGCAGCCTGCGTACCCTCACGGAGGCCCTCCTCAGGGACACTTGCCCAGTTCCCCAGGGAAGGGTGCGCAGGGCCTGCTGGGTGCCGCAGAGCTGCAGGCCGAGTCTGTCCCGTCCAATACCGTCCCTCAGGCCCACAGGGCCCCATGCAGGCGGGTGTACAAAGCCCTTACCAGCAGACGTCCATGGCCTCCACCGGAAGGTTGTGGTGACCCGGCAAGGACGGCGACAGGCCTAGCCTAGAGGCGGGGGGTTTCGCTTTCTTGCTGAGTGGATGGATGGCCATGTCTCTGTCACCCTGGGGAGGAGGGTGCCAGCGCCCCAGCTCCTGCCTCTCTGAGTAGAGTTGAAAGGTGGGTGACTTCACATCCCGAGCACAGCCACCCGACGTGGGGTGGCAGAGCTCGGGGGACACTTACTGACGGCCAGCACCTGTGGGCCCCGCCCCACCAGCTCCTCACTGGAGGCTTGAAACGGATCACCCCATTATGTTCTCACGACTCGCCCGCGGGAGACACCGCTGCTCCCTGGAGGTGACCCCGGCCACAGGCCTGGAAACTGAGCCACGGCAGGGTGGGACTTCCCACCCACACAGCTACAAGGTGGGGGTCCCGGGGTGTAAGTGCCACAGAGAACACTGCTGTTCCTTCCTGGAAATGACCGTGCATCTCTGAGCTGCCCCCGACCCGCTACGTTGGTGTGCAGAGTGAGAAAGGACGGCTGCATGTCCTCGGGGGTCTCTGTGAGGTTGGGTCCTGGTGGAGAGGCAGCAGAGCTGGGGTCCGCAGGTCAGGCCCACTCCGCAGATGCAGATTCCTTTTTTTGGGGGGCATCTGAATGAGACAGTGGTGTGGGTGGAGGGGCCCCAGGCCCAGGATCCTTCCTGCGGGAGGCAGCGACCCTGTCTTGGCTGTGTGGTCCTTTCTGACTGTGCAGTGGCCATGGGCTGGCGCTGGGCCTGGGAAGGCATCCCTGCCTGGCCTGTGTGACTGCTGAGGGCTGGCACTGCCCACCGGAGCCCGTGTTCCTCCACCTCGATAAGAAATCCCCAGGCTGTGTTTGACGTTATGTGAGGTTTCAGACAACCTTAAGTAGCACCATGAAAAGCCAGGTAAGCCAGGGAAAGCACTGAGGCTGCTTTGGTAATGTAACACGGCTCAGTGGGGAATGGCCCCGACCCCCCGTTCTTCCATTCGCCAGTCCCTGGGGGCACCTGGCCACCTGTCTTCTTCCTCTTGCTCCTGGACTCCAGTGCACCTTCTGGTCGTGGGGAATTCTCCCAGCATTGTCCCAGCATTGTAGTTCAGCTGTGCATCACTCTGACCAAAATACCTGACCAGGACACCTGGAAGGAGGAAAGCTCGTTCTGTGGTCCAGTTTTAGGGGTTCGGTCCATGGCTGGTTTGTCCCCTGGCTGCCGTCATGGCAGAAGAGCCTGGCAGTGGGAAGCTGCTGAGCTCATGGGACTAGGAAGCAGAGACAGAGACACAGACAGCGTGGGGAGCCGAGGCCCAGATATGGAACCCCAAGGCAGGTCCCCGTGACTTACTTCCTCCAGCCACGCCTCACCTGCCTGCAGTAGTACCTAGTGATAGATTCAGATCATTAGACCATCCAATGGATTAATCCAGTGTGAGGTCATGGCTCCCATATCCAGACCATAATATTCTGCCACTGGCCCTCAAAGCTCCTACTCATCTCAAAATGTGATTAGTTCATCTCCCAGAGTCCCAAGAGTCGGAATAGTTCTAGCATTGCCCAAAAGTACGAGTCCAAAATCTCCTCTGTGACTCGGGAAATTCTTGACGGGGAGCTCCTATCAAAATCAACATCAAGTTAGGCACCAGGAAGCATTCCTACCCCAAAAGGGAGGAATAGGGTACAGAAAGGAGGGATGGGACCAAAACAAGACTCAACCCTGATGGCAAACAGTTCTGCAGCTGCACGTCCAGCATCTGGAGCACTGTTCTCTGCAGGGCCTGGACAGCCTCGCTCCATGGCCCTGCCCACTGCCACACTCAGGGTCTCTTTCGAGGCTGACTCTGTCCGTAGCCCACAGCAGCTTCCTCTGCAGACAACACACATCACTGCATCTCTCATGCTGGGGGTCTCCGCTGCAGCTTGAGCCCCATTCGCTCAGCTTCAAACATCGCCGTCTCAGGGACTGTCCTCAGGGAGTCTCACTCTGCCACGCTTTGCCTGGCCTCCTAGGCCTTCCTTTGAAGTCTTGGTGGCAGCCTCATGACCCCCTAATTCCAGCATCCCACAGCCCTGCAGAACTGGCACCATGCCAAGGTCTGCTCCCAGCTGTGGTAGGACCAGGACACCTCGGACTGTGGACGCAGTGGCTTCTGAGTGCCTGGACAACCGAGCACCGTGCGGCAAGCCTGGCGACCCCAGGCTCTCCCAGAGTTGTCACTTTTCCACCTCTTGGCCTGGGATGGGTTTCTTCTTTGTGGATGTCTGAAATCCCTCAAGCCACCTAATTAGCCTCTTGTCTTTAGGCTAATTACTTAGTATCTCTAGCGGCTATAATCCCTTTGGTACCCCGTCTTCTTGGCCCCAGTTTTGTACGTTTTTCTCGCCAAACAGCAATTTTTTCAAATCTTTATCTCTTCTCTCCGCTTCTGATTCTCACAGCAAGTCTGGCTAAAAGCTGCCAGGAGTACCTGTGTCACTGCCATGAATGCTGTGCTGCCTTGAAATTTCCTCCGCCAGATGATTAACCTGTCACTGTGAAACCCAATCTCGGGACACGGAAGAATGTGGGCAAGTTCTTTACCAGAAGGGAACATGAAAGGCCTCCAGTTCAGTTCCCCGTTGAGTCCTGTTCCCCTTGAAACAGCTCCCGTGAGCAGTCTTTGCTGTCTGCATCCCTGTCCGCTCTCTCACCTCCTGGGCTCCCACCAGAAATGCCCGGGAGCTCTGCCTAGAGCACTCTGAGGCGTCTTCAGCCTGAACCTCAACTCCTCCAAACGCGTCCCACAAACCAGTTCCAAAGGTTTCTGAATTCTGTGGTCCGGTGAGTCGTGACAACGGCCCCACTTCTCCGTATCGGTTTCTGTTGGCTTTCTGTCTCTGTGAGCAATATACCCGGCCAGACCAGCTTATTTTGGCTCATGGCTTCAGAGGTTTATTCTGACGTTGGCTGAGTCCATGGCTCTGGTCCTAAGGTGAGGCAGAAGATCTTGGTGAAGGGCATGAAGAAGGAGCACTGCTCAGATCATGGCAGCCAGGAAGGAGAAAGAGAGAGAGAGAGAGAGAGAGAGAGAGAGAGAGAGAGAAAGAACATGAGGAACAAGGGACAAGATACATGATTCCCAAAGCACAGCCCCAGCGATCCGCTTCCTCCACGCGCCACCTGCCTAAGGTCGACACCCTGTGGTCCATTAGATGGTCACACCTTTAGTGGACACAGCCCTCATGCTCACTCGCTTCCTGCGTGGACGCACTGACTTGAGGAGGACACCTGATGTCCAAACCAGAACACTTCCGGGTCCAGGCCTCTGGGCCAGGTGTGCTGTGCGCAGCCCTGTGACATGTTCTCCGCCGCCTTAGTCCTCGAGGGCCCCGCTGGACCCGGAGCTGAGAAGGACCCACGGCTTCTTGGTGGTGGTCGAGCGGAGACAACTTCAACCTCAAGTTGTCCTTGAGCGGTTTGGAGTCTGTGGGGAGATGAGCGTGTTTTACGACTTCTGTGGGATGGGAGGAGAGGGAGGCAATGAGGGGTCCCCGCCACCTTGGAAACCGTGGATGGTGGCAATGGGGTCCGACCCCGAGGGATCGTCGCTTAACTTTTTACTGTGCAGACACTTCCTTTCTGCCAGCCTGAGGTTCCCGCTCCCTTCAGCAGCTCTGTCACAAACCTGGGCTGGGCTCAGCTCCAGGGGCAGTTTGGGCACGCAGACCTCGTCCATTGGCAGCCCAGCAGAGACGCGCTGAGGCAGGGCCAGAGCCTGAGGACCAGAGCCCGCCCCGCCCCTGGTCAGCGCTGTGGTGAGGGAGCCAGCCCGGCACCAGACCTTGGTGTCCTGGTCTGTGACGTGGAGGTGAGTGTCACTCTCCTGATGGAGACTTCGAGGGCAGACGCTGCGGGGCTCCTGATGGGGATGGCATGATCTGTGTGCAGCCAGTGTTTGGGTCCTGAAGACCTGGGCGGGTGGCTGGCCACTTCTTGGTTGGAGACTCAGGTCTGCTTAAGGGGGCTCTATTCCCCTCCACTAGTGTGGCCCAGGGTGGCACGGGCTCTCCTGCTCCAGTTGACCTTTGTGGGAAGAATTGCCCAGCAAATCCTGCGTGCCCAGCACCAGGGCCAGGCTGTGGTCAGTGAGGTCAGCTTGCTCCACTGCTGATCCTCAGCCACCAGCACCATGTCCTGCTGTAGGGTCACAAAGAGGGTGTTCTCCATGACCCCTAGCCTGGATAGGGGTCTGGGCTGAGAAGTACAGGGTGGTGCTGGAAATGGGACCAGCCATCCAAAGGCCACAGCGAAGATCTCTGCCGCTACCCAGGTGGCGGAGGTGGGAGGGGTCAGGCAGTGGTGGATGGTGTGGAGAGGAGGCTGTTGGTGGGATTGGTCAGTGGGAGGGAAGAAAGGTGAACAGAGTCCTGGGCACAGGCTCTGCTGGCCAAGGGCCCTCTCCCTACCCACCACAGGCAGACGCTGGCCCCCTGCCAACCTCCGTATTTGGGGTGTGTTAAGTGTCTGATCGAGTTCTGTGCCCACAGCCCCATTCTGCAGAAAGGACTGAGCATCCGAGAACTGGGGCAGCTGCAAAGGCTTCTGCAGCCACCCCGGGATGCCAGGGACCGCGGCTCCTCCTTTGAATGTTGACTGATGCTCTCTGCTACAAGGAAGTGTCCCCAAACCTGGGCTGAGTAAACACAATGTCTCACGGCCCCCATCACCCTGCCATCGGGCCTGGTCTCCCCCCTGCCATGGGGCCTGTGTCTAGGCCCAGCCTCCCCCTGCCATCGGGGCCTGTGTCTAGGCCCAGCCTCCCCCTGCCACGGGGCCTTATTGAGTTGCCTTAAAATAGTGTCTACACTATCCGGTAGTTTCACAGATACACTTGTGTAGACATTTGCAGAAGAGATTCAGGATCTTACACATGGGATTAGAATCCAAAGCGAGTGGCCGTTCTTTTCAACCCCAGGAGACAGGCATTTGACTCAATGCGTCTGGTGAGTCGGAGCCCTGATGCTCTGGTCTGGATCCTCTGTACTCTGCAGTTTCCTGGGCCCTGGCCTCTGTCCATCAGATCCTCTGCCCTGCAGCTCCCACGACGAGGCCGGCACTGCTCCCTGTGCCTGGCCCCTCCTGGGGGACTCTGATCCGTCCGGGGGTATTCCCTGTTTTCTTCACAAGCATCTCTGTGTGGCTGCACTGGGGTCTGCTGTTCTCCAGAACAGAGGCAGTGGGCACTTGGAGCTCCGGGCCATGACAGATGGAGCGTCACAAACGTCCTGTGGCTTACATACAAGCCCCTGAATCTCTGGCACGTCCCTGCAGGTGACGGAGCCATGAGTCCGCTGGATCGTAGGGCCAAGTGTTCCTCTGAGCAGGCCCAACACTGGACATGCCTCCGTGCAGCTGTGCGGAGCTCGCGATGGCCCACCCGGCTCAGTCGTCCCTTCCGCCGTCCTCCTGGGTGACGTGGCTCTTCCTGGCGGTGTGCACTTGGCTTTCTCTGTGGAGTAACAATGACAAACGTGTTTTATCAGTGAGCTGAATGGCCTCCTTGTGAAGTGACCCTTGTGTCCCCAGCCTCGCTGTGTCTCTACCTCCTTGGTCGGCAGCAACATGACCAGGTCCATGTCCGGTCCATGTCCCATCGGTGCCTTTCAAGGTGTGGGCCTGGCCTGGAGTTGGGCTTGTTCTCTGCGCAGGGATATCCTGCTGACCGCGCCTTGGCTACTGGAAGGTTCCAGCCTTGCACACAGATGATCAGGCCTCAAGTCCTGAAGCACTTCCTGTGGCAGACCTGGGGGGGCAGGCCAGTCCCTCACCACATCACGTTTATCAGCTGTGCGACTCACACTGGCGGCAGCGGGACCGCCATCACAGATTGCTGTATGTGTCCCTCCCGCCCCCGAAGGCTAAGGGACCTGTGGGGTTTCTGTTTCCCTCTTTCCTGTTCCACCCTGCAAACCTCCCAGGGTGGGTCTTGCAGCAAGGAGGTGGGGGATACTCCCACTCCCCTGTCCCCACTCTGCAGCCCTGGCCTCCTGCCCCTTCCCAGGAGAACAAGGACGGGCTCCATGGGGCATGGCTAGCCAGCCCCCTCCATGGGCCCCTGGCCTGGTGGTCTTTGATGGCCGTGTGGGCAGAAGTGGGATCCGTGTGCCCCCTGTCTGGCAGTGGCCACGATGTGCCTTCCCCGGTGTCTGCCATCCAGGAGGGGACTTGTGCTTCTCCTGAGAGCTGGACCCATGCAGTCAGGAGGGTCCTTTCTGCCAATCGGAGAGGACAGGTGGGCGGGGAACCCCAGGTCCCACGTCCTCCCTCCTTGGGAGGACTCTGAGCTTTGATCTCGGCTGGGAAGCAGGTGTGGGCCACAAGGCTTGTTCTACAACATCTGGAGCCAGGGCGTCTGTTTCTCTGTTTTAATAGGTCTTAGAATATTAGAGAAGTTTGTTTTCTAGAGAAGTGGAGCAGAAGGCCTCCACTTTCCCTGCCCTGGGTCCGCGTGCGGTGGTGGGGCTGCTGGGCTACGGCTGATGGTCCAGGACCCACGCACTGTGCTTAACTAAAGGCCACATGTGGCACGAGGGTCCTCTTGGTGTGCCGTGGGCTGTGACCCTCGCCAGGTGTGTCACACCATGAATCACTAGTGTGGATCACACACAGAGGTCTGCAGCTCCCGGGCTGGAGCTGCCGTTTCCTGGGAATGGTGACTTTCACAGGACCCACCCCCCTGGGCGGGAAGCTGACGGAGGCTGCCCTGTGACCCTGTGTGATGTTCTCTCAGGACCCGCTTGAGGTCCACCTGGTCTGTCCCCCAGGGCTCAGTGGTCAGGGTCTGCCTGGGAGCAGGTAGCAGAAGGGAGCCGCCCCCAGCCACGTGGGTGGTGTCCTGGGAGGCTGCACTTGGTGCCGGGTGGCACAGCCCAAGCAGGGACAGCAGGGCAGGGAGAAGAGGACGTGGATCCCCTCTCCCTGCACCAGGCACCATCTGTCTGGTCCTTCCAGGCAGCTGTGTGCCTCGGAGCTGCTCGACGGGCAGGCCCCACACCCGTGTCTGGGAGGAGCCAGCCCAGAGGAGGCCGGCACCTGCCCAGCCTGGTCACTGCTGCCTAATGGCCTGATTATCTGCCTGTCCTGTCTCTTCACCCAGGAGATGGGTGTGTACTGCAGTCAGAGAGGCCAGTGTCCAGTGTCAGGAGACAGGCCAGGGAGGAGAGAGGAAGCTTTGGAAAAGTCCTAATAAGATTCCATTTCCTGAAATAGCCTCGCTCTGATGGTGATGCATGGGCAGCCTGATTGGTCCTGACGTGGGTATTGCATATTAGATATTAAGAGTCTTGCACATTAGCTTCCCAGCTCTGAGCTGGCTGTCTCCTGTTGGTATTTATTTACCTCACGGTCTTCGCTTGAATATTGATGCTCCTCAGGACTCTGGCACTGCATTATAACCCGCCGCCCGTTTAATTCAATTTCTCTCCCATTCTGACTCCCGTGACAGGCCCGCAGCTTCTGCCACCAGGGCTGCACCCGGGCGGCGGTCTCCCGTGCACTCCGCCAGCCTCTGGAGGAAGGAGCCCCAGCACGGGGCACGCGCCTCGCCTGCCAGAACCGGCTCCATTCTAGGGCAGACGAGTCAGGCTGAGGGGGACCCAGTCATGCTGATGGGCACTGCTGTGGCCCGAAGGTCTGTGTCCTCCCGAAATCCGTGTGTCTTTCTGGCCCCGCTGATGGTGGCCTTTGGGGCCTCTGGGAGTGCAGAGGCCCTGGGAGCAGCACCCTCTGGAGGAGCCCAGAGAATCCCCTCCCCTCTCCTCCAGGGCAGGCACAGCTAGAAGGAGCCCTTTGGAGGCCAGGAGGCAGGTCCCCGCCAGACTCTGCACCTTGACCTTGGACTTCAGCCTCCAGGACTGGGAGGATGGAATGTGTTGGTGTAAGCCACCTGTCTCCAGCACTCGTTGTAGCAGCCTGAATGGACCTAGAGGCATTGGGCCACCTCCAGACCCGTAGAAAGGAGATGCAGTGTGGGTCAGCTTGGTGCATGGGGTCATCTGCAGAGAGGTGTGGGGCCAGCGCAGGCTCCGGGGCCTGGTCCCACAGCCCCTTCTCGAAGGCCCAGGCGGCTGCCTTCCTCAGCAGAGGACCTCACCCGTGCCTCTGCCTCCTTGGTGGGCAGCAACGTGACCAGTCCACCAGCCACATGCCAGGCAGGGGGAGCCCACTGGACGGCCTGTGACCGGGGATCACCCTCTCTGGGACTCCAGGGCTCTTTGGTGTACTTATGAAGAAGCACCTGTCTCCTTCCCCAGGTCTGCCTTAGGGTGGCGTCCTTTCTCCTTGGACGAGGGGGTCTCATCTGAGTCACGTCCCACATGGTACCTTGGTGCTGCCCCGAGAACTGGCACGTCCCCATTCCCACCTCTCCAGCCTTTCCCAGGAAGGGGCCAGGCTTGGAGACCTCGAGTGGCTTGGTGGCGATGGCATGGCTGGGCTGTGCCCAGCTGTCACACACCCCAAGGCTGGGCAGCCTCCTATCAGGGATGACTTCTCCATTCAGGTAGATTCAAATGGGAAGAACGAAAAAATAATGACTTGTCCCCCTCCGCCATGTCCCCAGGCCGTGCTGACTCTCAGATCCTCCAGGATGAGGGTAGGCGGTGAGGAGCAGGAGGTGTGGACAGACGCTGGCCTGGGTGATGTGTGCAGAGCCCCTCAGAGGGCACTATGGTCGCGCCCACGTGACTGCGCTCCGGGCTGAGTGTGCTCGGAGCTGGCTCTCGGCTGGCGCTGCCAGTAATCCTGTAATTGGCCGCTAATCGCTGTGTGCACTTTGCGGGCTGGCCGTCCTTAATGGTGGTTTTTATGGTAAATAAATGCAGTATTTGTTACAATTCCTTTATCTGGGGCATTTTTCCTCTGAAGAGGTCATGATTGGGTTTACAGAGAAAATTTGGAGTGTTCTTTTAATTGAAGGTTTTGCTGGAAAAACACTCTGAGTTCAGACCACTTACGAGGCGCTGGGAGCCAGGTCTCGGGGGCATGTGAACAGGCCACCCACATCTGCCTTTGCACGCCTGGGCCCGTGGCTGGCCTGCTGTCAGCTCAGACTCCAAAGACACATAGCAGAGTCAGCCCCAGCCCCCAGCCACCTCTGCCAGGAGGCTCTGAGCCCCAGGATGGAGGAATCTGCAGGCGGGACCAGGGAGCACAGCCTATGTGGCCTGGGCAGAGTCGAACCCAAGGTTGCAGCTCTTGGCAGCACGGGGAGGATTTAGGAGTCACTGGTTAATGACCCGGCAACTCTGCCATCTCATCAGGATGTAGGAAAATGCTGGGTCGAGGTGTTTTGTCACCGCCCTGACGGCCAGAACGCACCTCCTAAGTTGTATGAGGGCGATTGTACATGATGGAGACCATTATGAACCGCAGCTTCTCCGCAGCGGGCTTTATGGGCCCCTGGTGACTTCACTCTGTATCATAAATAAGGCCGGGAAACACCATTTCCCAAGGCTGGGACAGGTGGTGCTAACTTATCTGTGTGAATAAAATCCTAAACCTTGCTAAGGCAAACTGTCATTGTCATTACACATAAATTAGAGGGCTGGGGAAACATTACACACAGGTATTTATTAGGAAACGCCAGAGGATCTCTTCTGTTCCGGGGCACCGCCAGCCCGGAGGAGCAGGGCACGCCATCTGACACACTCCTGAAGTCCCACGTGCAGAACGTGGGGACGGTGCCCTGGAAGGGCGTCTTCCTCACCCTTCCAGGCCCCCCCAGCAGCAGGAGCATCAGGAGCAAAGACCAACGATGAGCAGGGCCTGAGCCACCTGACCGTCCTGTGGCCGTTCAGTGTGACCACCCTGTGCCTGTGGCATGGCAAAACTCTCTCCTGACTGCAAGCCAGGGAAGCCCCTTTCCAGCCCTGCCTGGGGCCTGGGTGGCCTCTGGGTGTCAACTGACAGACACGGACCTGCTCAGCTGATGCTCTCTGCTGGCTGGGGCTTGCAGTCTGGGCAGCGTCCACTCCCACTGAGGAGTCACAGTCCCCCTATTTCTGTCTCATCTGTGCTGGGCCCAGTGGGCTGTCCAGAGCAGGGAGGCCTTCAGGAACTTGTGTTCTGGTCAGAGGCTGTGGGGTCCCATGTTTGCAGAGAGGATCCTGCTTCCTGGCCAGCAAGCCTGCAGGTGACCTGCTCTGACGGACGGACGCTGGCGAGGAGGTGTGACCTGCGAAGGCCCCACCTACAGCCCCCAGAGCTTGGCTCCTGCTGCTTGACCAGGCTCACAGGGAAGGAGACCTGCGTCCTCCCGTGACCCAGGGTGTCCGACAGGGGGAATGAACCCAGGGGTGGAGCTGTGGTGTGGGGCTTCAGTCCTGAGTCTTGCACGTGGTACCTGTGTCTTGGAAGTTCTGCCCCTTGGCTTCCCAGGTCTCAGTTTTCTCACCTGTCAAGTGGGGACAGCAGCTTCTTCAAGGGCCAGAGGCAGCATCAGAGCGTGGTTGATGTTACTCGGCCGTATTTACCAAGATCAGCTAAGAGAGGCTTTCTGCAGACTTGACTGTGGAGACTCAGGATTTTCTTATTTTGGGCTCCTTGTTATTTGGCCTGGACCATGGACTCCGGGAACATGACGAGGAATCCTCCCGCTCCCCCCACCTGCTCCCTGCGCGGGCCTGAGAGATGACCACCCACTCTGATTGTTTTTACAACCAGCATCCTAAAGACTTCTGTTAGGGATTGTGGACAGTAGAGAAGAGTAGAATACAAAAGAAGAAAATGGAAGTCATGTTTCACTATCCTAAAAAACTGCTACTAGTTTTTTTTTTTGAAAGATTAATTTTTCTTGTATTTTCTTGAAAAAAATACATGTGTCAACCTTTTCTTAAGAAGAGAGAATCTTCCTTAAAAGTTACAAATATAAATATTACTATTTCCATATCTTGAAAATAATAAAAGACCAGCTAAAAAATCTACATGGAAGGAAATACCATGGTCATCAGTTAATTGTCCTCACAGTTGAAACAATTGAGGGCATATAGATCATTGTTTTTAATTTTTATCTTTCAGAATGATTCCCAAAAATGTGTAATGAATTTCTTCACTGAGGAGCCTGTATTCCAGAATATTTTTCTACCTTAGTATCTTATCTATGAAATCTTATTTTTTAGATAATTACTTACTCTTAAAATGAATCCGTGTTTGCAAGAGTGTCTACCTTCCTGTTCACAAATAAAACTGAGCCTTGGAGTGCAAAAAGAAAAAAGAAAGAAAGAACACATGTGGTCGAAGAAGCTGCCAAAAGTCAGATAGATATTTCCTCAGAGCTTGGCTGGTGGAGCGGGGCACCCTGGCTGGGTACCGAACGCCATCTCGAGGGCGTGCTCCCTGCCCCCCAGACCCTCTTGGTGGCTGTGAGACATGCCATCAGCTCTCCAGAGCCGAGCACCAGGCACCTTCTGGGCTTTGCATCCAGGTGCATCACGCGGTCTCCTTGGCGTGTTGGCACCTAGGTGGCACGTGGAGTGGCACTTTGGCTCAGGGGTCTCTTGCCTCTCATCTTTGATCACGTCCCACCCTGCACTGTCACCGTTCTCCCTGGACCGCTGCAGGGTGCTGTCATCAGGTGCAGGCCCCGTGGGCTCGACTGCTCTGGAGAACAGGCTGCTCGTGGCAGGTGGTGCTCGGGACCAGGGCACCGGGTCCTGGGTCCTCTCTGGAAGAGGTCAGGCCCTGTCACTCATTGCCAGATGGTGGCCTGAGTGTGTCAGTGCGGTAGGCATCTTCCTCTCTGGCAGTCCCACCATGAGCTAGCTTAGAGCTCCTCCTTCGTGCCCACACCAAGCCTCTTGCAGCACCCGTTCTTGCTGACAGAGTGGCATCTTGTACCTCTCTCCAGTGTCCTCTCTGAAAGGCTCGATGGGCCGTTTGCCTTTGTCCCTCTCTGCCTGCTCTTGCTGTGCTCTGCTGGTGACCCCTGGCTATCTTACCTCTCTCTGGAAGTCAGAGGAGGAAGTGAAGAGACCTAGGAAGGTGGCTGCAGGTGCTCTGCCTTTTCCCCAGGCCTCTCCTAGAGCTAGAGGAGGGGCTGCCAGGCTCTGCTGAGCACGACAGGCCTGGGCGGTGGCGCGGTCAGTGCCCTGTCATTGCTGGGAAGAGAAGGTTTGAGGTGCTGGAGGTGGACAGCCCAGCCTCCTCCTGCTCTGTGAGCAGAGCAGCACCCGGTAATCACTAGTACGTCTTGCCCACCGACAGGGAGCCCTGGCTCTGGGAGGCCACCCGAGGCTCACAGGTGGACACAAACATCACAGGCTGATGACAGTCGCAGGCTGACCTCCATCCCCGAGACGGGAGAACACAGGAACTCCGTCCAGTTCTGCTGTCTCTGGTCACCGGAGCCAGCCTGCCCCAGCCTCTACTGACCTATGCAGAGATGGATCGGGTGTGCTGGCCCTTGTGTGCCCACTCCCAGACCGTTGACCTCGAGGAGGTCAATGGATGTCTCTAACCCGTCTCCTCATCTCACCGTGAGGATGGTCCCAGGCCCGGCCTCCGGACAGCACGCGCATGAAGAGACCAGAGAGGTCTGCACTGCCCTCAGTAGGACCTCGGCAGCTCTGTCACTCCTGGGCACCCAGGAGTAGCCCTGGGCCCTGCTGCCTTCCACAGGACACTTGCTGTCTCTGTGCAGGGGCGCCCCTGCCTGGCTGTTGGCTGGAAACCACTTCCAGCATCCCCGGCTGCCACGTCAGGGCCAGGAAATCTGTATCAAGACAGATCTGCCTTGGGCTGGGTGTGCAGGACAGAGCTGTCCCCAGCGTGGTCAGCTGGCAGCTCCTAGCAGGGAGGCTGATGGACAGGAACAGTGGCCTTCTCCTGCTGTGGGCCGCGAGGCTGTGGCTCCCCAGAGGCCAGGATGCAGGGAACTCCCCCCCACACACACACGGCTGGTGTCAGACATGGTCATCACACAGTCCTGGGAGGCGGCTCTGGGTATATCTCTAGGTGAGGACCTCGCAGTGTCTGGCCCTCCACTGAGGGTGGCCAGGACCTGGGGATGGGGTGAGGCCCACGTGGGTGCCAGGGCAACTGCTGGGTCCTCGGGAGGACGCTGTGCAGGGACTTCTGTGGTGGAGGGAGCTGCCCTGCCTGAGCTGCTGGTCCTGTGTCGGGGCAGTAGGGAGGGAGCAGGGAACCTGGGAGGACGCTGGGCCTGTGGCCAGGGGTGGCTCAGAATGGACCTCTGCAGCATGCTGGACCTGAAGGAGCCTTGAGAGGTGGCTGGAGGGTCCCTGGAGCACCCGCAGGGCAGAGGGGCTGGGCACAGGCGGGAGGTCTGCCCGCAGGGACAGAAACACAGTGCTCATCAGGAATGAATCGGAAAACAGACCTCCGGCCAGACACATGGGACTCCCAGCTGACTGAGACGGGAATCCCCGTGAAGACCCCCACCTGGCAGGCCCCGTGATGCGGTGGAAGCCTGCAGGACTGACGGGCTCCCCGGCCCTCTCCCTGGGAACTCGGGATCCGGCGCTCCAGGGGGAAGGAGCCTTCCCAAGCACCAGCACACCTGGGGACCAGCCGTGCCCCTCACTCCATTGTCTTCACATGTCACTTGCTGCTGACCAGGTGGGCTCAGGCCAGCAGCTCCGGGTCCACCCGGTTCTTCCCTCCTCTCCGACAGCCTTGGGCAGCCTCCGGAGCCTCAGCTGCCCCACTGTGCGCAGGGAGGACGGTGCTGACTCCAGGAGTCCCGGAGGCCCCAGGAGGCTGTGCAGGGTTCCAGGGCGGGCACCAGCCCCCAGTCCCCTCTGCGGCAGCTACGACCTTGATGGGAGTGGGTGGGTGACTGTGGTCCAGACACAGAGGGGACAGGACAGCGGGTCTAGTGCTGAAACTGCACCTGCTCATGCTGGACCCAGACCCCAGATGGACCGTGTCCTCGGGATGACGTGCAGCTCCCTGATGGCAGAGGAGGGCACTTGCCCTGGTACTGGCCGCTGACAGCCTAACTGGATCCTCAGGAGGAGGAAGAGCCTCCCTGCAGGGCCAGCCTTGGCCCCTCCATCCCACGCACTGCCCCATCTCTCTCCTGGCAAAGCCAGAGTCTGCTCGGTGCAGGCGGCCCCTGCAGCGGAGTCCAGGGCCAGAAGGCCGAGAGGTGAAGGGAGGGCCATGACGGGGAGGGCCAGCAGGGCCCTGACATGGAGCGCAGGGCAGAGAGCCCGAGCCCAGGACCACCCTGCCAAGACCCAGCACTGAGCACCAGTGTTGGGGCACCTCCTGCAGGCCAGGACTCAGTGGCAGGTGAGGTGGCCCTCCCCTGGGGAAGGCCTGTCCAGAGGGGAGAGCAGAGACCCCCGACTCCTCTGCTACAGCGGCTGCAGGAGCGTAGTGCCGTGGGCCCCATGGGGTCCTCATGGCCCAGTCAGCTGCATTCTGGCCCCTGCTGGGCTGGGCCTGCAGGACCGTATTGGGCCCCAGCTTCGTGGGACTGACCTGTGCCAGGCTCCATGGAGAATGGACAGGCCACTGGAATCCTGTGTGGTGCTCTCCTTCTCTGGGCCCTTTGCTTCAGTCCCGGTTGGTCTCAGAACACTGGCAGATCCTCCGAGACACCACTGTGTGGGGCCCAGCATGTTGGGCCACCCCTGTGCCCTGCTATCCCTGAGCACAAAACGCCCAGAACCTCAAGAGGACACAGCTGCCCGTCGTACCTGTCACCCAGCAAACTGCATCAAATGCCAGGGACAGATTTCCCCCAATTTTGAGACACTCAGGAAATGATGGCATCAAAGCCAGGAGGAACGTCACAGGTCATCAGTAGAGACACGCCACTTTGTGGCAGAAGCCAGCGTATGGGGCGTCCAGTGGAGACGCCTGTCCCTGCGTCCACAGCTGTCGACTTAGCCTGAAGCCGTCTCTCCTTTTTGTAAACAGATTCTCCCGTGTCACACGTCTGCCCTCCCCGCCGCAGGGTGACCGTCTCAGGGCCAGGTGTGAAGGGAGGACCCCGCAGGCTCTCGGCCCGGATGGTCCTTTCTCCATGGGCCTGTTGCTGGCCACAGGGACCTGCAGTGCACTCCTACCCAGGAAGCTCTGTGGTTGGTGGAATTCAATGAAAAGCCTGTTGGAGTCCAGAGAGCAGGACCTTACCTGGGAACAGGGTCTTTATGGATGTGACAAGATGAGGCCACTGAGGAGGTGGCTCCTGTCCAGTGTGTTTATGTCCTGGGAAGAACCGGCAACTCTGGACAGACAGGAGAGAAAGCCCAGTAGTGGCGGGCCCCTGGGGTGAGGCACCTATAGACCAGGGAAGGCTGCGGCCTCCAGGAGCCAACAAAGAGGAGGGGCCCTCCCTGGACCTTGGAGGGAGTGGCCCTGGCCACACTGGGTCTGACTTGTGGCCTCCAGAACATCAGGGAGGACTTGCCTGTGTTCGGGCAGAGGAAGTGGTGATGGTCACGGCCACCCTGGGACACCAGTGCAGAGCCAACAGCCTGGGGGGTGTCCGACAGCGTGCAGGTGCAGCCCCTAGGGGAGTGGTCCCCACGCCTGCGGCCACCTGGGCTCCACCTGCACTGGGCCTTCTAGCTGGAGAAGCCCCAGGCCCACATCTGCATCCCCGCCTGCCCCTGAGCCACCCCGTGAGGACTGGCTCAATGACTCTCTGGTCCAGGACACCCAGCTGGTGCTCAGGGTGGGGCCAGCGCTCCTGCTCAGTGTCCTCTGTGTCAGAGGGCGGGCTAGGAGGGCTCGGGCCACTGTGAGGTGCCTGCCTCATCCCTGGTGGCCACGTGGGTTGATGTCATCATGCGCCACCTTCTGTGTGTCTTCAGAGTCCCCTCTGGGTGTACCCTGGACAGGTGGATCCCGTGGCCACTCGGGAACTCTGGAACTTGTGCTGGACCCGCAGGGGCCAAAGGAAAATACCGAAGTGGTGGGCACACGTCTGGGCATCTGCCCTGCAGGAACCAGTGGCGGCCAGCTCCCTGGCTGGGGGAGGCTCTGCCTCCGTCCTCCCGTGGCTTGTGGCTTAGTGCGTCCTGGGGGTTTGTCTCCAGAGCCAGGCTCCCGAACAGGGTGTGTGACTTGGGTTTCTGCCTCTTGGAGTTTGTGTAAGAACACTGAGCACTGAGTCCTCTCAGTTCCTGGCTTCCCACCTTGAGGCCTGGCCCTGGAGGTCCTGCGGCGTGTCTGCCCTGAGTCCCCTTGTCCAGCCGCCCTCCCGGGAAATGCGCACCCTGCAGAGTTAGGTGACTTGAACTGTCTCCACAGCCGTCCCAGCAGCAGCTGTGTTGGGCATTGCCAGGCTCGGGAACTGCTAGACTCCCTGGGTGGTCACCTCTGGGCAGTGGTCATTAGTGACCTTGGGTGGGTCGTGGGCGTGGCTGCTGCCTGCAGAGTCTCCACTGGTGCACACAGATGGGCGAGTGCACCCTGAGGAGCTGACCAAGTGGCAGTGCCCTCTAGGCCATGCCCTTCAGAGTCCCCAGCACTGCCCCTGCCGTCCCTCATGCCTAGAGTCCCCAGAAGGTCTCTTGGCAGCCCGTTTCCAGGTGACGTCATGGGCTCAGTGTGCCAAACGCTGTGCGCAGAGACACAGCTGGGGTCAGAGCCAGGTGGTCAGGCCTGAGACCCATGCCCGCCCTGGCCCTGCAGCTCTGGGAACAATGCCCAGGGCAGGACCTCAGGCACCCCCTGGCAAGGCAGAGAAGGGGTCCTTAGGGGGCACTGACCTGGGTGCCTGCTGCGGGGAGGGTGCCAGGGCAAGGGACACTGAACCAGGTTGGAGCCCAGGAGAGATGGTAGCCGGGGCGCCCCGGGCTGGGCTGGCAGGGAAGGGTGGGCAGGGCTGGCGCTGGGGCTCCCTGGCAGCTGCTCCCGAGGAGCTCAGCACTTCCTTAGGTGGCTTTGCTGGGGTACCAAGAAGACAGCTGTGATTCCCAGGAGCCACTTGCCCCTGCAGCGCAGGGCCCCATCACCTCCGTGAAGCCCCACAGCCTCCCTCCTTCCTCTGGGTCTTGAGGCCATTAGTCACTGAGGTCTGCTGAAACCCCAGGGACAGCTGACCTGGCCCCGTGGAAACGTGACGGCCCTGTGTACAGGGGTGCCCCAGGCCCACCACCCAGGCCCGCCATCTTTTTTCCTCTCAATCTAATTTGATCCTGTCCTTGGCTGGCCTTCTGCCTCTCGGGTGTGTCCACTCTGCTTCTCTACAGTGGCACTCCTGTGGTGATAACTGCCCTGCAGAGCCCTCGGAACCCGCAGTGTGTCCTGGCCCCATCCGCCGTGGCTGGCTGACCCTCCTTGTGGGTTCCAGAGAAGTTACGTGCAGCCCCAAAGTCCAGTGGGTCTTGACAGGGTACAGGCCAAGCCTGAAGAGGCTGAGTGGCCCCCCCGGGTGGCCGGCGTCGACTCTCTCCACCCAGGGAGAGGAGATCAGAGGGCACGCGGTCCCGGCCCCGCAGGCAGCACAGTGTCTAAGGCCACCCGGGGACTCTGATCACGGGGCAAAGGCAGGCGAGCCCAGGGCTGCACGCCGTCTTGGTCGGTTTAGGCTGGTGTAACAGTACCATTCAACAGGTGGCCTATGAGCAGAAGAAGTTTGTGCCTTGCAGTCCTGGGGACTGAAGGCTGAGGTTTAAATGACATCCGCAGACCAGGCAGATTCTGAAGGGAGCTTTCTTCCTGGTGGCAGACGGCCCCTCCTCTCTGCATCCCCACAGGGCGGAAGGGGTGCTGATCCTGCTCATGTCCTTGTCACCTCCCAAAGCCGCCACCCCAGGCCATCATCTTGCAGACTAGGATTTCAACATGAGAATATCAGGGAGACACACTCAGACCATAACACAGTGCTTGGGTGCTTGAATACTGGGTGGCAGATGGAAGGAAGGGTGCTTGGGTACCTGGATGGACGCAGGCATGGGTGGTCAATGAATAAAGGAAGGGGAGGGGAGGGGGATGAAAGTACGCTGAATGGACTGATGGGTGATGGATGGATGAGTGGATAGATGAAAGATGGATGGATGGATGGATGGATGGACGGATGGTAGACGGCTGGTGAATGGATGGATGGATGATGGATGGTGAATGGATGGATGAATGATGGATGGAAAATGGATGGATGGATGATGGATGGGTGGAGGATATATGAGAGATGAATGGATGAGTGGATGGATGGATGGGTTGATGGATGAAAGGTGGATGGATTGCGAATGAATGGATGGATGGATGGTGAATGGACGGGTGGGTGGACAGATGAGAGATGGGTGAGTGGATGGATGGATGGACAGGGGGTCTAGATATTGAGCCAATGGAGCTTCCTATGGTGATTCTTGCTGGGTCTAAGTGTCAGTGAGGGCACCAGCTCCCCAGATGCAGGCAGAGTTCTCAACCCAGTGTCCACTTGCTGTGGCCTCCCAGCAACACTGAGCCCCAGCCCTCTCCTTTCCTGGCTGGCCCCAGACCACCGAAGCCAAGCAGTGTGCGACTCTTGCGTGCAGGGATGTGAGGCTGCCCCCCTCCGTGAAGAGTGACGTCCCCCTGCTGCCTGGTGCTCCCAGCCCTTTCCAGCAGCCAGGACCCCGGGGCCTCCTGTGACCAGGCAGAGGGGCCACCCTTGCCGCACTTCCCCGTCTTCCCTCCTCACAGCTTCTGTTGATTCTTAGGAACTTGCCCAAGAAAAATGATTGGAGTGTTTTTTCCCTTCCATTTACATATCTTGGTCCTAATGAAATAATGAAGCAGGTAGCTCATGACAACTGCCGGCTTTTTTCCTCTCAGTCTAATTTGATTACCCGGATTTGGAGTGTTTGGCACGGGGGCAGGGCGAGTGCTGATCACCAAGCGGGGCTGCCCATTCTCCAGAGCGGGGGGACGGTGGTAGGCAGCTAATGGATCACCCTAATCAGAGAGCTGTCCTGAAATTCATACATTCTACTCTAACTATTTAAAGAAAAAATAATTATCAAGACTGTTGGCACTAAATTATGCTGACTAGAATCTGCAGAAAGAAGATGTGGTCCAATTTTAAGATGTTATCTGGGGGCTGCAGATTGTTCTTAACAGATGAAGAGACCAGAGGATGCTGCCTTCCGTGGTGGCTCACTCAGTCCTGCAGTCTGCCTGCCTCCCTGCCCCGGGCCCTGCTGAGCTCCTTGGGGGGTTGGAAGGAGAGTCTGGGCTCCCCAGCCTCTGTGTCCTGCTTTTAAAGAAAGAAAGGAAACCTTTGTTCCGGAGCTGGCCCCTGCCTAGCTGTTTGGCAGACGTGAAGTGGCTGCTGTGACGTGGTGGGGTCTCTCCAGCTCCTCTGCACTCCCATAAGCCCTGCTGCAATGTCCAGAGGCAGGCTGCAGGGCAGACGCAGGCTCAGGAATGTGCGGGAGCCCCTCCCCACTCTGGGCTCCTTCTCTGGGGCAGGGGCGGGACAGGCAGAGTGAGCACTCTGTGCCCCCTCGTCTGGCCCCCACCCCAACATGGGATGTCCTACTCATTGAGTATCAAGCTCTGGAAGTGACTGAAGATTTATCGGAGGGACATGTGTGCACTTAGACCCTCGGAGCCCGGGAAGAAGGAAGGGAAGGGCTATGGCCTCTAAGCCTGACCAGCAAGGGTCTCAGTGGCAATGTCCTGGAGACTTGCTGTGTGACCACTGGCCATGTCTGCGTCAGTTTCACTGCCTGGGCCTCAACTGCAGAGCTGCTAGGACTAGTGTCAGTGCCTCTGACCCAGCTGTCACTGTCCCACCCTTAGTGGAATCAGGGGTGACAGAGCCCGCCAGGACACTCCAACAGAGCATGGGGACAGCTGGCCAGGGCAGGGGCACCCATGTCAGCCACCAGGGCCCCACCCACCCTGTGCATTGCCCCGGAGGACACCCTGTACCCTGGAGCCCCACCCATCCCGTGACGCTGGCAGTGCAGTGGGACCCTGAGCAGGACTCAGGATTTGTACACAGGCTGGACATCCTGGTGGGCCCAGCCCTGGCCTCGTTCCAGGAGGGTCAGAGTGGGGGCTGCTGCCTCCTCAGGGCCTGGGGTCCTGGCTCCCTCCAGCCTCCAGCTTGAGATAGGTGGGGACCCGCTCCCGTGCTTCCAGGGACTCAGGTCATGCCCACAGTGTGGGTTTGTAGGACGATGCCCTGTCCACACTGTGAGTTCTCGGGCCACAAGTTCCCACCCAGCCTGGGAGCAGTTCCTTTGAGGACTCCTTGCTGTCAGGAAAGTGACTGGGACACCCTGTGAGCAGGGACACTGTCACGGGAGGTTGTGTTCTGCGGGGTCCCTGTGCAGGCCAGACACGTCCTTAGTGCTGAGCAGCTACTGTGCTCCGGGCACTGCGGGAATGTGTGCCTGACCCCAGCTGCCTCTGTCCAAGGCACAGCGCACCCGAGTGTGCTGTGGTGGAGTAGGGCTGAGGTCTGTGCACCCCGTGTTTAGCTGGCCTTGCAGTTTGCCCCGGGTCCCCACACCCACAGCAAGGGCCCCTGCTTCATGAGCACTTTAGCTCATGGCCCCAGCTCCCCGGCTCCCTAGCAGCTCAGCATGGAACGTCGCCGTCTCACCCCAGGCTGGAGCACGGGGCAGGAGACGGGAGAGAGCTGCCTGGGCTGAGGAGCAGGACGCCTCCCTGCCCTCTCTGAACCTCACGTTCAGGTGTGAAACGAGTAGAGCAGCGAGAACCTCCATCTAGGGCTACCGTGAGGGTGAAGGGAGCTGTGTTGGCCTGGGCAATGGGTGGTCCAGGTGGGTACGGCTGATGGCCATGTCAGCAATGGAGAGAGGGAGGTGAGGCGGTAGTGATCATGGTGGTCATGGCAATGGTGGTGATGATGGTGATGGTGATGATGGTTATGGCTATGGGGATGACGGTGGTGATGGTTACATATATGGTAATGATATTGGTAAAGGTTATATCCAAGGTTATGATTGTAATGGTGATGATAGGACGATCATGGTTAGATGTAAGGTGATGATGGTGATTATGATGATGATGATGTTTTTATCAGTGGTGATGGTGATGATGGTTATATCTGGTAAAGATGGTGATGATGGCTCTATTTATGGTGATGATGGTGATAATGGGAGTTATATCTATGGTTATGGTGATGACGGTTATACCTGTGGTAATGATGGTGGTGATGGTTTTATCTATGGTGATGGTGAGGATAGTGACGGTGGTGAAGGGTATATCTCTAGTGATGATGTTGGTGTCAGTTGTGTCTGTCTGTGGTTATGACTGTGATGGTGATGAGGGCTATTCTCTGGTGATGATGGTAGTCATGGTGGTGACAATGGTGTGGATGGTGATGGTGATGAGGCATTCCTGGTGGTGGTGATGGTTACTATCTAGGGTGAGGATGGTGATGGTGGTGGTGGTCATATTCACAGTGATGATGGTGATAGTCCTATCTATGTTAACGGTGCTGGTGATACTGAGAGAAAAGGGGCTTCAGCAATAGGTGTGATGACTGTGCTGAGTTGGAGAGGGGAAGCTGAGGCACAGCTCTCTTCCCTTGGAGGAGGGGAGGCCAGACGCAGGGCGGGGTGCACCCTGCAGAAGTCGTCTTGAGCAGAGGCCCTCCCTGCTCCTGGGCTTCCCAGGAAAGAGAGGAAGTGTGTCATCCAAGGCCCCCAGGCTGGCAGGGGATGAGTGGCTGGGAGCTGGGGCGTCTTCCAGCGAGAGAGAGGCAGGCCCTCCTGGAGGCGCTCGCCAGCAGGCACCGAGGACAGTTGTCACACCATGCTGGGCCCTGACCCTACGTCCGGAGTTGGAGGAGAGAGGGCTGTAAGGGAGGGAGGTCCTGGCCCCGATGCAGGCCACTGCAGCTGAGGACACTGGATCGGTCCTGAGAGCAGGAGTGTGTCAGAGCGGCTGTGGGTCTGGACGGCCCGTGGGCCTACCGGGCAAGGATTCTGGGTAGAGGGGACTTTGCAGCCTGATTTCCAGGCTTCTGGGCCTCAGGAACATGCCCTGGAGCGGGAGCGGCAGGCCAGCAACCTCCATGCTCAGCGCAGCACCCTCAGGAGCCACTCCCGCGGGGTGCAGGAGGAAGAGGCAGCTGACCAGGCCCAGCTGTGAGCAGGGAAATCAGTGCTCAATCAAGTTTGGGGCCCTGATTGCCTGGGACCAGCACCTAATTACCACATGGGACTGCAGGTGACAGGATGTTCCATTTCCTCACAGTGACTGAAATAGCCATAAGACCTGCTAGACTCCCTGGGGCCAGCAGGGGAGATGTCACCTCACTGACCATGGGGAACCAAGTCACCTGTGACCCTCGCACCACCTGTGCCGGTTACAGGGCCTGTACCCTGATTCCTACGCCTCAGCTGGGATCCCGCAGTGGATCCCCGAGTAGCTGTCCAAGGACCCTGGTGCCCACCTGGGAAGAGGACAGGGGCGCAGGGCCTCCCCAGAGCCTACCTGGCCCCAGAGCCAACGCCTCCGGAGCTCCCTTCTGCCACTGTACATGGCAGGACTGTGCCCACTCATGGGGAGGCCCCGGCCCAGTCTCCCAACAGGCGCCATACAGCTGTGGTCTGGCCCCACTGAACAGCTCGCTGAGTGCCAGTCCCTCGGAGGGAAGGCCCCTCGAGCTGCCCGCTGCTGCCCTCCATTGTTTTTATTATAATGTTGTAGGCATATGAACAAATGCAAAGCCACAGCCTCCTCGCCCCATAAAATCAGAATAAACCAAACCCATTTACAAATTAAACACAAATAAAACTGCAAAACCAATAAAACTTAAATTTGCAGTATTAAGTTTACAGGGCAGATGTTTCCCAGAGACAGCGCGGGGCACGGGCAGGGGTGGGAGGGAGGACCTACCTGCTGCTGCCCAGGAGCCTGTGCTCCTCAGCCTGCCACTCTCGCACAGGGGCGTGTGGCCTCCAGTCCTGTTGATCGCACAGCTTCGTTTCTTGTGATCACACCTTACACTTGACCCGGGGCCATCCTGGGGGGCATTTTTATAGCGGGTTCCTGATGATGTTCTGAAGCTCTGCTCTCTCTGTGCGTGAGGACAGCTGGCCTTCAGCGTGACAGGACGCCGCTTTAAACAGCAGTAATCCAATTACTGCAGAGACTGGGGACAGAGAGGAGATCTCCATTGCGTGTTTGCTGCTGCACTCACGGCTAATGAGCTGCTCGAGGCTGGGGCGGGGGGAGGCAGGAGCCCACCGGGGGCCTGCGGCCAGCCTGCCCCACGAGTGCCATGCTGGGCCCCACCTCTTCCTGTTGGGAACCACGTGGGTTTCCAGGAGCGCTGTGAAAGCATCCATGTGTGCACACAGGGGCTGGCACACCCCCCACACCCGCGTGAGCGCACACACGCACCCTTCCCTCCCACACTCTGGCTGCTAATCTTGAAGGTGAAGCCCCTGCAGAACACACAGGTGCTCCTCCTTTACTCCAGGTGTAGGTCAGCACTCTCTGGGAGGGTCAGCAGAGAGGACTGTCAGCTCCCGGACTGGCCCCAGGCTATGGCACACCCCAAATGGTTGCAAAAGTTTGAAGGACACACCCAGCTGTCAGGGACCACAGGCCTCGAGTGGGAGAGGCCACGAGGCTCAGCACAGAGCAGTGTCTGGGTGGTCAGAGGTCTGTGGACAGGGCGGGCCTGGCCGCCCCACTGTCCCGGAGCTCCCTGCTCCTGCTAGCCAGCAGCACTGGCTCTGCTGCTCCAGCGCTGTGCCTGCGCAGTCACCCGGATGCTCAGGGTGAGGGCGTGGCCTGGCGAGGGCGTGGCCTGGTGTAGGTGCGGCCCACCACCAGGGACCCGGCTCACTTTGCTGAATCGGTGGAGTGGCCTGCCCTTTCTCCTGGAGTCTGGGCAGCCCAAGGAGACAGGGCCTGGGGTGGGCAGAGAGGAACAGGAAGGGGCAGGGCGGGCCCCTCAGGTGCTCCACGGGTCCTGCTTGCTGATGGCTGGGGCGCGGAGGCCTGGTGCCGCAGGCGTGGTCCTGAAGAGGCGGGTCCAGTGCCCCCTGCACAGGGGACGGAGACTTCCCCGTTGGCACCCAGATGATTGAAGGTTGTCGGGAGTCTGTTGGTGGAAGGGGAAGGCCCAGTCCAGCAGCTCAGGTCACCCCTCCTGAAGACCTCAAAGGCGAGCTTCCCTCCCTTCTGACGGCCCCTGCGCCAGGCCGGAGGTGGGCAGCGCCTCCTGGCTGTCCAGGGGCATCTCTGTGTGAGAGGAAACCCTTGGGCTCAGGGACCTGCTGTAGTGGACAGGAGCATCCAATTGGGGGCTCCCGAGGAGGAGTGTGGGGGCCTCATCTCCTGTCACTGGAGGGTGCTGGGGAAGTGCCTGAGGACGACCTTCACAGGAGGCCTGGTGACAGCCCCGTCCCTGTACCCCATGTTCAGGGACACAGGCCTCTGGTGGGCTGAGCGGTGGCCAGCAGTGGCGGGGCAGCTCTGTGATGGGTCTGTTCTGGCAAGCGTGAGTGTGCCCCTCCCTCCAGGACTCCAGTGGGGGCCCTGTCCTTGAGCACTCACGGTGCTGCTGGGGGGTCCACCCACCCTGCCCAGGTACGTTTGGGTGGGCCTGCCCACGGGAGCTGTCCCCCTCCAGATGCATTTCACACCCTGCTCTTCTAGGTGTCCTTTGTCCTTGGAGAGCCTCTGTCCACCATCTGCCTGTCCCTCCTGTGGCCACCACTCGAGGTGCCAACTGTGGTGGCAACTTGACCAGGGACCGAGCAAGTCCAGGCCCTCTCCCTCCGGCTCCTTCTCGTCTCTTGCTGGCAGTACTCACTGGGGTCTGCCATCGGGTGCCAGGTCTTCACCTGCCAGGTCTTGGCCCTCGAGGGTATAGCTGCTGGGCTCTCAACCGGGAGCACTGGTGTCCACGCAGAGGGCTCTGGGGCAGCGACGGGAGCGAGCTGCCCACAGAGCCGGGGAGGCCCTGCCAGGAGCCCCACGGTGCAGAGATGCCATGCAGGGCTGTCAGCAAGCCCGAGGATGTGAGCTGTGGGTGTGCGGACACAGTGCCCGTGGGGGTTCATGGGTTTGTGTGTGCCTGTGCCTGTGTGTGACTGTGGTGTGGTTGTGGTGGGCGTGAGTGTGTGCCTGTGTGTGCGTGTGTGTGCATGCAGACTCCCCAGAGAGCAGGGCTGTGTGCAGGGTTCCTGATGAGGCTCTGGGGAAGCGTGGCCGGTGGAAAGGGCAACAGCGTGACCTCACTGAGCCCGGGGCCATGGCTCCTGTCCGAGGCCAGGACTGGCAGAACCGTGCACCTCACCTCGAGCCCCACTGCTGGGCCCGCCCTTCCTGGGCTTCCTGCTCTCTGCACGCCCGGGACTCTCAGTGGGGATGTGGGACATGTGAGACCCCGGCCCCTGACCTCGGCATGCTGAGGAGCCTCCTGGTTGTCACACAGCCCAGTTGTGGCCATGTCTGCCCAGAGGTTGGCCACCAGCCACCACCACTCAGGCTCCCGGGAAGCTTCGTCAGCTCCTGGGGACGTCCCTCTCCTGCCCTGAGAGCTGCAGAGACATGAGGCCGGAGGCGGGGCCTTCGGAGCCGTGCCCCGGTGAAGTGAAGTTGTGAGATGGGGCATGAAAAGCCCCTTTGTCCCTGGGACGTGGTGGCCCGGCACTGAGCCTCCCACCGCCTCCAGCAGGAAGTGGGCTGGGCTGGGCAGTAGAGCCCTCGGGGGCAAACAGAAGGACTTGTGTGCTCGGCGCCGGGCACTGTGTCCTCGGAGCGCTGGCTCTGGGCACACCCAGGCCTGGGACGGGCAGGGCCAGTGACTCTGCTTGTCCATTCATTCCGCAAATGCTTCCATGTGCCTACTGCCAGCCACAGGGCCCCAGAGGGGCCTTCCTGTGTGTGTGCGTGTGCCTGGTGTGCACCGTGTGGAGGTGCACAGGCGTGAGCATGCAGGGCTTACACCTGTGTGAGTGGCTACACGTGTGTCTGTGTTTATGTGTGCACATGCATGCTTGTGTATACACGTGTGTTTATGCACATGCATGAACATGTTTGCCTGTGGACGATGCGTGTGTGCAGTGTGTGGCCACCATGCAGGCCACAGTGTAGTTGTCCTCCTCACCCCTGACCTAAGGCCTTCAGGACCCGCCCTCCTCTGCCTCCCTTGTCACCAACATGTGGGCTGTCCCTGGGGCTCTCCCTGGGGCCAGCAGGACACAGCCTGAGAGGGAGCAGCCAGGAGGGACAGGCTCAGCAGCCCCTGTGTGTGGGCAGGTGACCTGCTTCTGGTGGCTAGGGGCCTGGCTGCACGCGGTAGTGAGGAGCCGGGGCCCAGCAAGGAAGGCCCTGTGGGGCTCTCAGGATGCCCCGAGCTGCAGGTCTCCCCAGCCTCTGCCTGCATCTTCAGCCCTTGGTCTGAGCAGCCCAAGTGCCTCCCACCTCCACCTTGCCTGACCCAGAGGGCTGAGAGGGGCACTGGGGCGCTGGCCTGCTGAGCCTCGTGCTGTCTGCCAGCTCCCGGGGAGGACTCTCTCAGAGGGAGAGCCCTGGCTTGAGGTCCCCAGCTGCCATGAGGTAGCGTGAGATCTGAACCCAAGCCCCAGCGCCGGGGGCTTGCTGTCTGAGCACGCTAGGCACACGCACACACACGGAAGTCACCACGTGCCCTCGAACAGGCCAGGACCAGCTTTCTGGACCAGTGCTGCTGTGCTGCCTGGGCTGGCCCTGGCCTGGGCTGGATGCCCCAGCGCCCTGCTTTGTGGTGGCAGGTGGTGCTGAGCCTGGGCCCTCCTGCCCACCTCTTACGAGAGCCAGGACCTGCTCCCGTTCTCGGGGCCGCATGGCTGACTTGGGCCCAGGCACACTGTGAAGTGTTCTGAGGCCTCATCAGACTCAGACCGGTGGCACCTATCTGAGAGCCTCTGGGTGGCTCCCGGGGACACCTGGGAGCACACAGTGGGGCTCTTCCAGGCCACAGCCAGCCCCTTCCCTGCCGCCGCTCAGCGGTCGAGGCCAGGCATGCTCCCGGGTTCCTCGTGTGTCGAATGTCTCAGGCACGACTTGTAGGTCGCATGGGGTGGGAAGGTGTGTTGATCCGTGGTTATTCTTGGCTTCAGCCTTGGGATGGGTTGGTGTCTGAGAAGGTTTTTGTGCCGTCTCTTACTGTCATCCAGAGTGGCACAGGAGCGATGGCCGGGTGGCTGCTATGACTTACCCATGAGCAGCCAGGAGAATGTGTGTGGCCGCAGCGCTCCTTGCCCCCGGCCACCGTGCTGGGGTTGGTGGGAGCCCGGGGGCATGGCAGGCCGGCTTGAGGCCTTGAGGGCTTGAGGGCACAGCCTGGGTGGCCACTGTTCCCTTGGGTCCCTCTCCCAGAGCTCTGCGGGGGCGGCAGTGCACACAGCCCCAGCCTGACCCCTCTGGGGACCCTGCTCTGACGCCTGTCTGCCATTCAGTAAGGGACACTGCCTATCTGTGGCCGTCCTGGCTGCCACCACCAGCCGGGACGCCGCAGCAGAACACCTTGGCTGGCAGTTCAGACTCCTCAGCTCTGGAGCCTGGAGGACCAAGGTCAAGGTGCCAGCGGGGCCGGGTCTGGGAGGCGCTCCTTGGCTTGCAGGGCCATCCTCTCCCCGTGTCCTCCCAAGGCGGTGGTTCTGGGAAGCGCTCCCTGGTGTCTCTGACAAGGACACCAACCTTGTCAGGTCAGGGCCCACCTCAGGACTTCCCCTGACCTCAACTGCTTTCCCAAGGCCCCATCTCCAAGTGCGAGGCTCTGGGGGGCTCAGTCCGTGAACTTGTGTTCAGGGCTTGGCAGTGGCCTGGGGAGGAGCCAGCCTGTGACTGGCTTTGGGACAACTTGCCTCACTGACTGGGCGTATCAGCATGCCTTGGGGTGGGCTGGGTGGGCAGCACGTCCTCCCCAGGGTCCCATTCTGTGTCCATGGCAGTCATAACAGATTGATCCCAGGACTCCCGTCCACTGTGCTCCTCCTGGTCCATCAGAACTGGCAAGGAGGGGCGGTCACTCCAGCTGGGGGCCTCCTTATCTGTTTAGCTGACTGTCCCCAGCCTCCAGATCCTCCTCCTCTGGAATGACCCCCAGACTCAGTCCTTGCTGGGTGAGACCTCTCCTGAGGACCTCCAGGGCCAGCTGTGGGGCCCCAGACACAGTGGCCATGTGACACCGAGGGCTGCTTGCCACAGTATTAAGGATGTCAACCCAGAAACAGCAGGCCCTGGCCATCCCTGCCGCGAGAGCCCTGTGCACCTGCTCAAGGCAGGGCTGGGAAGCCAGCTGGCTGGCCCTCTGGAGGACACCACTTCTGAGAGCGTGCTCTCGGCCCATGCACGTGCACCGCTGCTGCCCTGGTGGCCACCCTTCTGCTGCTTGGGAGAAAGCTCACTGAATATGAATCCTGCACAACTGCAGCTCTAGTGGGTGCCAATCAAGAATCTGCGGTTTGTCTTTTCTAAAAGAAAAAGTTGAGGGAGCCCAGGAGCTGGGGTGTGGTGAGATGGCTGGAGCAGGGCTGGGTGGGTGCTGAGGTCCCCTCTGCCTGGGCAGGGAAGGTCTCGCAGCCTGCGCCTTGTGAGGGTGGCAGAGGGACCCTCCCACCTGCAGGTGGCAGAGCTGCAGCTGACACCTGGCACTCTGCACCTCTGGGGCCACAATGCCCATCAAAGCATGGTTCCAGGGAGGAGGAGCAAGGAGGGGGATGTGGAGGTGACCACCTGTGTCCTGGCACCCGGTGACAGATTTCCATCCTATTCTGAGGTGGTGGACTGAGGTGGTGAGCCACGGGACGTGGAAGTCCATGCAGGGCCTCGCGGGTGGGGAGAAGCACGTCAGGAGCTGTGGTTGCTTCTGCGTTTGGCGCAGGGCACCTGTTTTGGCAGGAACCCCTGGGACAGAGGGGTGGCCCTCCTGGGCTCGGGGCCTTGCACTGGTGCTTTTTTTTAAAAATGTAAACTTACAAGTTTTCTCCACTTTTTGGCATAGGGGGTTGAAGTTGGGTGGAATCCCGTGTACACCAGGACCCGTGTTCACTGCTTACCTGCATCCAAGTTACCCCTGGCAGGTGGCTGGCGCCCCACCTGATGCCGGCTGTCCTTGCTCTGAGCCATGTTTGAGAGTGCAGCTCAGGCCACCGGCAACGCCCTGGGAGGAGGGAGCGTTTTCTCCAACCTGAGACGTCACTGTAGTTGGCTGGAAGTTTCTGGACGGAAGAGTGCGAACTTGGGGTCTCCTCCCCTGTGCCCTGCTCTGGGGCGTCTGTCACAGAGCAGTCTCCCTACAGACACAATCCAGGCTGGGTCTGCAGGGAAGAGAGGGTGCAGGTCCCCTGGGGGTGGGAGAAGCTGACTGGGGCCCGACAGCCTGTCTCACGCCTGCCGCCTGGCCTCCACCAGCACCCACCCTGCCTTGTCCAGTGGCCACACCTGGGACTGAGGCCCTCTGGTCCCGGAGCCTTAGCCACTGGGGCAGGAGTGGCCCTGGGCTCAGCCCAGGGTGTGCAGGGGAGAGGCCGGGGGCCAGGGCTTGGCTGCTGTCAAAGCCACCACTTCCTGGGAGGCCTCACTCCTAGCACGGAGCCCAGCTCAGTACCTCCTGTGGACGGCCACCGTGGGTGCGTCTGCAGAGTGCCTGCCCAGGGAGTCCTCCTCCACCCTTTCCTAACAAAGGAGCGAGTGAGGCTGCTGCCCCTCGGCAGGGCCATGATGCTGTCCAGTGGAGCTGCCCCCAGAACCCTGGGTTAGGACCTGCTGGTCAGTGCCTAATGGCCGCAGAGCCTGGCTGGGGATCTAGCCCCAAACCAGGAGAGGGGTCTGGCTGGCCTCCCTACCTACTGTCCCTGGGCAGCACTCCTGGAGCTGCCCCCATGGCTTCTCTGTGACACCCAGGTGCCAAGCACCATGGCCAGGGTCCAGCCCCGGGGACACCCCATGAGGGTGGACAGCACTGACCGCCTCCTCTCTCCACAGCGCGCATCATCAAGACAAAGCAGTGGTGTGAGATGCTGCCCTGCCTGGAGGGGGAAGGCTGCGACCTGCTGATCAACCGGTCAGGCTGGACGTGCACACAGCCCGGCGGGCGGATAAAGACCACCACGGTACGTGCCTCGTCCTCGGGTGGGGGCGTCGGGGGTGGAGAGCATCTGAGATGCCAGAGCCCAGGGGAAGTGGCTGTGGAAGTGTGGCTATGACAGGACAGGTGGCAGCTGGTGGCTCTTTTCCTGGGCAGAGGCCACTGGCACTATCTCCTCCCCACCTCACTTTGGGGCCAAGGCCCTGGCAACCCGTCCCTGATCATGGTCACAGGGTGCACATGGAGGCCAAGCATCTGGAAATGGAACCATCAGAAGGCTGGTCAGTGGAGGGTGACAGGGCTTCCTGCCTTCTGGGTCTGGAGTGGCATGTGTCCACAACCTCCTGACCAGGATGAGCTCTGCAGCCCACCTGGGGCCAAGGGGACATTCCAAAGAGTCAGGACTGAGAAGGGACGTTGTCCGAGTTCCCCCAGATGTGGCACAGGGGCCACCTACAGACCCTGAGCACGCTGAGGGCAGCAGCTCCGTCCCACCTTCCCTCTGAACAGGTGGCCTGTGGACTCCCCTCTAGAGCTCCTGCTCACTAGGTCCCCGAGCTGCTCTGCCCAGAGGTGGCTGGGAGCAAATGGCTCTGGGTCATTCGTGGATGGTTCTTTGACATTTCTCCTCTGAGATCAACTGCCCAGCACACACCTGGGCCCTGTGGGCAGCTTCCCCACTAGGGCTGAGGCCACAGAGCCCAAGTCCAGGTGGGTGTGGCCCTGGGTGCTGGAAGGCGAGTTCACAGGGTGTGACCTCTATCTCTCCACCCGTCCGGCTCCTCCTCGCTCATGTCAAGGGCTGAGGACCCCAGCCGCTGTTGTGACCCCTGACCCAGGCCCCATTCCCTGAGGTCTTTGGCTCTGAGGAAGGATCTGGAAAGCCCCACAGGTGTCCAGGACTCTTCTGGGGACTGCATCTGGCAGGGGGCTGCAGCCACTCAGACTAGACCACAGGAGCGTCTCCCCATTCCTGCACGGGACGGAAGCAGGAGGGGCTCTTCTATGTGTTCTGGGGCAGTTTGGTGTGGACACTCTGGGCACAGCCATGACCACCTGGTTCCATTGGCTGGGCAGGTGCACAGGGTCTGAGCACAGTTTGAGGCTGTAAAGCCACAGTGTCCCAGCTGCAGCCTGACGGCCACCCCTCAGCAAGCTGGGAGGGCAGTGCTCAGGTCCAGCAGTGGCTCTGAGGCCTCCCGCGTTGGTGGAAAGTGCACTTGGCCTTGAAGGCAGCCTGGGTACCAGCCCGGGCACAGCTGTCAGGAAGAGCACTGACCGCCAGGGGCTCGGGCCTCCCCAGGGCACGAACAGGACAGCAGAGGACTGTCCTCGGGCAGACGCATGGGTTTGCCTGCAGGGAGCAGGAGCCCTGCAGATGTGACCACACCTGGAGCCCAGGGTGACCTCTGGGCCCTTGGCAGACAGAGGCCTGGAGGTGAAGGACCCCGTGGTGTCCAGACCCTGTCCTGAGGCATGGAGGGCATGGACATGCTACCCTCCCTCCTGGCCTCAGTTTCACAATCATGGGCCTTGTCAAGGTGGACAAGCATTCTGGGGTGTGACTGGAGGCCAAGCCTTATACGCAAGGCCAGTGTGGGCTGGGAACAGCCCCCGGGTAGCCATGGGTGAGTGCTAGTTCTCCTCCCCTCCCCTCCAACCCCTCTCCCCTCCTGTCCCCAACGTGGAAGCTGCTAGGGGCACTAATTATTGTGGTGAGACTCATAGACATAAAATCCTGAGTGGCACTGGGCATGCTCACAGGGTGAGCACCCACTTATCTAGTTTCAAAACACCGTCTTCCCCTGAAGTAGCCCTTCCCCATGAGCTGGCCAGCCTCTGAGCATGGCCCACTGCCCGGGACCTGCAGCCCCCACTTGGCAACTCCAAATATGGTCATCCATAAAGCCCCCAGTGCGAGGGACCCACCCTGAGGGGTGGGGGGACAGCGGCCCAGCATGTCAGGACCCTGGGCAAAGCCCCAGTGGGTGGGCTTTGTGGTGGCTTCCCTCCCTGGCCTCGGGTACGACCTCTGCAGGGTCAACCGGTTGCAGAGGGAAAATGCTGGGGACCTGCGTCTGCTGGACAGGGCAGGACCTGGCCCTGGCCCTGCTTCCCTGAAGAGGGTGCTGCAGCCATTGAGGAGCGGCCCTGGGTGGTGCTGGGTGCCAAGTGACCCGGGGTGACTTCAGGTGCTCCTTGCAAGGGGCACAGCATCCTGCCAGGGCTAGGCCACGGTACGTGGGGCTCCACACCCCGGGAGTCGGCACCGCAGGGGTCCTGGAGCCCGTGTCCCGTGGGTGCCCAGGGGCGCCTGCGTCCTCATGTCTTTGCTGTTGTCACATGGGGATGGGACCGGCCTGCCTGCCTCCTGCGTGCCCCTCCCAGTCCTTCTGAACCGAGTTTTTGAACCAACTCGTCAACAGCAAGTCCCCACTTGTCTCCCTGCCGCGGAGCCAGTGTGGCCACTAGCACGGCCAGAGATGGGCCTCCCTGAGTGGTGGGCTTCCCTGGGAGGGCGTGGGCACCCATTCCTAGAGGGTGGCACATGGAGGAGAGCCACACGCCAGGGACACTGAGCAGGTACAAGCGTCCTCACCACCAGCAGCAACAGCTGCACTATCCAGTACTGAATTTACTCACAGAAAGAGTGGACAGTGCTGGCTCCAATTCCTTTGGCCACACAGGCCTGAGCTTCCGTCACAGAAGTTGTGTTTGGACACCTTGAGTGGCTGTGGGTGGCCAGGAAGCCAGGGAGGTGGGGCTCGCACCTGCCAGGCTGCCCCACGCCAAGCTGGCCCCGGGCTTGGCATGAGACGGGTGTCTGTCAGCTCGGGAGCCTGAGAATCGCCCGACTGCCCCTTGGTAGATGCATCTGGGGGCCTCCTCCCACCCCTGAGGGCCTCTGGATGCCAGCAGGGACATGGCAGGTGCAGGTGCTGTCCAGGAGCAGGTGAAGGCGAGTGGGTGGGGGAAGGGTGCTGCGGCCCCAGCTCTCCAGGTTCTTCCCACACGGTGACAGGCCCTGAAGTGGGGAGCAGGTGCAGGGGCTCAGGGCCACCTTCCTCTGGCTGGGACCAAGCATCACGTCCCCAGTGCTGAGCTCCACTTGGCATGGGCCCAGGATCCCAGGGTAGGGCTCTCGTTGGGTGGCACGGGCGGTGGCCAGGGTACAGGTGGACCTGGCAGTCTACCAGCCATCTCCTGCGTCCCTGGGAGAGCAGAAACCCAGCTCCTTCTGGGATCCCTGGCCTGTGGCCATCGGTTTTTAAGCTTTTTAATGGTTGAGCTCTTGAGCCAGACTCTGAGAGCCGGAGCTTGTCATTCTAGCTCCATGGTGGCTTCCTGACCCTACAGGGGTAGATTAACACCCTGGGTTCACAGGTCACCAGAAACTGGCTTTCTGATATGAGGGTTTTCTCATCAATGGGCTTCAGGAGGCCCCGTGACTACGTGGTGGCCGCTAACTCCATCCCATGGCTGTTCCTGGGGTAGACCCTCCTCTTGCCAGTGCCCACCCCACGGGCGGCACCTCCTCGTGTCACCTCACTGTGAAGCACCCGGCCCCACAGTGTGTCCCTGCTGCCTTCACTCCTTTGTCCCCAGAGTGGGCTACTCAAAGCTGGCCCTGGCCCTGGGGCCCTGCAGCCCTCCTGAGGCCACGTCAGGCCGCGGGACAGGCAGATTAACGGATGGGCTACGCCGGCCCACACATGCTGAAGCTGGCACTTCCAAGATCATTCTCTCTTAAAGTGCGGGCCGTAACCCCATTAGTGGGTCGTGGGCATGATTTAGTGGCTCATGCTTAGCATTCAAGAGGAAGAAATGGAATCAAAATATCAGAGAGCTCCCAGGTCACCAGGGCAGATGCCACTGAATGAAACACGTGCCACACATCCCCCGAGGTGTGCTGTCCTTGTAGATTCTGGGAAAGTGGGGAGTCTGCTGTCCTTTGTGGACTCAGGAGACAAACTGGGCTCTGGGGCGGTTCTGTAGCCCCTGCCTCTTGGCCTGGCGCAGCCCTGTGGACACCTGTCCACCTGGGGCAAGGTGAGTGGTGGGCACTGCAGGTTCTCCCCAGGGTGGGAGCAGCCTCCTCCCCTTGCATCCGACGGTGGTTCCTGCCCCTGGAACAGGCCTTAGGCCGTCCCGTCCTCAGTTCTGCTGTGGCTTCTGCAGCCCCACCAGCAGGGATCACAGAGGGGACCGGAAGGGAGAGGAGGGACCCAGGTGCAGAGACTTGTGGCTGGGGCTGCCTCGGCACGTGTTCGTGTCAGAAATATTCCAATCACTGTTTATCCTGCACATTTCTGTAAGTTCGTGGATGGCAAGATGCCGGACGGTCAGCCATGCCATTGCCTATCTCAGAATAAACCAGCTACGTTGGAATCCATCCTTCAAATTGGCTATGAAGCACCGAGCACGCCGCCCCAGGCCAGAGTCCCCAGGGATAGGCAGACCCCAGCCACCTCTGAGCATGGGTGGGCCAGGACATCAGATGCGGCAGGTCCAGGGTGGGCACTGAGGTGCGGTGTGGAGGGTCATCCCAGGGTCTCTGTTAGACCCCAGGCATCCGGTACAGGTCTGCTGGCTGCCCCACGGCCAGCCAGCAGTGGCCACAGCACAGGTGACTCACTCTTTCCCCTCATCCTGCCTTGGGTGGGAGGCTGGGAGGGCCAGACAGCCTGGGCGCCTGCCTCCTGGGTGCCCCGGGGACGAGATGCCTCGTGTACCTTAACCACCGTCGGTTGTGAAGCTCTCGGGGACAGCGTCTCCTACATCCGTCCCCGCAGCCCTGCTAGGGAAGTGAAGCCAGCCTCAGCAGTAAGGACCCCTGTTCCTGCTCACATGGCTGGCTGTTCCAGAGACACTGGCCACATCCACCCACTGCGTGGGACAGCACCCACCCCACCCAGAAACCACGCCCCTGGAGCTTGGGGAAGGTGTCGATCCCAGGAGAGACACTTGGAGTGAACGGTACCGCGATGTCTCTTCATTCTAAGACCCTGAGGAAGCACGTGGTCAGGTGGCTCCTCCACTAACAGAGCCTTGGGAGGTGGGCAGCGGTCCCTGCCCCAGAGTGCCAGGAGCAGGCGTTAACATGTGGCCCTCTGGCCGCCGGGGTCCCCAGGCCCAGCACTTGCACAGGCAGAAGGGTGGAACAACACCGGCCTGCTCACTGGAGCGTGGATTCCCAGAAAGGCCATCGTGGGAACTCTGGCAAAGGCTTGCAGCAGGCCCCCAGCTCAAAAGGGCCAGATGTCCGGCTGCCCTCTTCTGCCCCAGGGAGACTGCTGTGAGGCACAGGATGTGCTGGGGGGACGTGACCTGCTCCTGCCAGCAGAAGTCAGCAGAGAGGAGACCAAGAAAGCAGGTGGTCTGGAAGGGACCACTGGGGGCTGCAGTGGAGGAGAGCTGACCACGGAGAGCACTGTGCTGGACCTGCCCCCGACTCTCTACCCTCAGGCTCCTCTGAGTGTGGGCTGGGTGAAAGGCTGCGTGACAAACCCCAGAGCTTCTGTACCACACACCTGGCCACAGCGCCCTGGGCACCCCATGGAACTGGACACACCTGGCCACAGCGCCCTGGGCACCCCAGAGGACTGGACACACCTGGCCATAGCGCCCTGGGCACCCCGTGGGACTGGACATGGGACTTGCCACCATCTTAGGATTGGACCCTGCGGCACCAGCACAGTTGTGCACAGGGAGCTTGTGGAAAGCAGGAGACAGGATGGAAATAGCCAGCCTGGGTGTGAGACACTCAGCAGCCAGAGGGCTGGATCAGGAGACAGGCGGGCGGCTGGGCTCCCATCCCAGAGTCCTGTGGCCACAGGAGGGATGGCTTAAGACAGCAGACTGTCTTCTCTCAGAGTCCTGAAGCCTGGAAGCCCAGTGTCAGATGGCCACAGCCAGGTTCCCTCTGGGGGTCCTTGACATGTGGCCACAGGACTCCAGGCTCTGCCTCCATCTCTGTGTGACCTCCTGGTTCAAACCTCCCTCTCCTTTCTCTGGGAAGACGCTTAGGGCCCAGTCAGTCCGGACGGTTCCATCTGCGGACACCTGGCCTCCTCTGGAAAGACCCTGGCTCCAGGGAGCTCAGGCCCAGGTTCTGGGTGTTTGCACATGGGTCTCGGGAGACACCATGCCGCCTGCCAAGCCTACGACCCACACCAAACCCGTGGTGCTGGGGTGGGGCCAGAGCCCACTGTGAAACCTGCCCACTGCCACTCAGCTCCCTGGTGCACAGCCCCAGACACCAGTGGACAGCAAAGGGTGCCTAATGGAGGACAGAGAGAAAAACAGAACCCCAGGAACAGGAACAGGGAAACAGAAGCCATGAGGGACAGAAGAAAAGGATCACAAGGTGCAGAACAAGGCCAGCACCACCGTCCTCCAGGGGCGAGGAGAGAGGCTAGGATGCAAGAAGAGGAGCTGGGCCAGGGTGGCCACAGGGCCTTTGCTCTTCAGGTGGAGATGGTGCCTGCCCCCCTTCCCCTGGACTCTCTGCCACCCTGTGACTTGATGGATCAGCTAACAGGTGTGGTTGTCAGCACTGGGGCTGCAGGCGACTCCTGGCCAGGCTGCCTGAGCCCCACTTAGAAGGTCTGCTGCCCAAGGCACCATGCTGGAGGCTCAGGGAGACTGGCCCCATAGTTCAGCCCTGGAGGACCTGCTAAGTCCAGCCCAGCCCAGGTGCCCAGGACACAGGTGGCCATCCTTACGCCCAGCCCCCGTCCTGGACGAACAGACAGAAAGCAAGGCCCTGCCTGAGGCCACTGCCTCTGGACCCTCTGCTGCAGGGCAGTGGACCCCCACAGGGGGCCGCTGGGAGGAGCAGCGAGAGGCCCTCTGGAGCCTTGTGCACATACACGTGCAGGTGTGTGTGCATGTCCGTGTCACACCTGTGTGAATGTGCTGGGGAGACGCAGGGCTTTGTAAAGCCCAGCGGGGTGTGAGGAAGGTCAAGTTGGAGAGGCCTGTCAGAAAGCCAGGGAGAACTTTTTTAAAAAAAGAAATAGGAAATAAGAAAGGGGAAAAATAGATAATTACAAGATCGATTCAGGAGGTCTAAAGAATAGAAGATCCAAAAATAGAGAAAAATGAAGGAGAAATTATCAAAGGACTATTTTCTAAAAACATTTCCGGAACTGGAGGACGTGGCCTTCCTGGGGGAGGGTACTCACAAGCCCAGGGGGAGGAAGAAAGCCCCTCCGAAGGCTTTCAGCATGACATTTCAGGCCACTGGGGATAAAAAAAAATAATAATCCAAAAAACTCAGAGGGAAAAACTAGGTCATGCACCAGGATTCAGGCCTCGGACTCCACTGCTGCTCAGCAGGGTCTCTCCAGCCAGGAATCAGCAGCCAGGTGCTCCAGGCCCAGTGCTCCAGGACCACATGCTCCAGAGCCTGGTGCTCCAGAGCCTGATGCTCCAAGCCCAGTGCTCCAGGACCAGGTGCTCCAAGCCCAGTGCTCCAAGACCAGGTGCTCCAGGCCCAGTGCTCAGGACCAGGTGCTCCAGAGACTGGTGCTCCAGAGCCTGGTGCTCCAGGTCCAGTGCTCCAAGACCAGGTGCTCCAGGCCCAGTGCTCAGGACCAGGTGCTCCAGAGCCTGGTGCTCCAGAGCCTGGTGCTCCAGGTCCAGTGCTCCATAGCCCAGTGCTCCAGACCCAGTGCTCAGGACCAGGTGCTCCAAGCCCAGTGCTCCAGGACCAGGTGCTCCAAGCCCAGTGCTCCAGGACCAGGTACTCCAATCCCAGTGCTCCAGGACCAGGTGCTCCAGAGTCCAGTGCTCCAGGACCAGGTGCTCCAGAGCCCAGTGCTCCAGGCCCAGGTGCTCCAGGTCCAGTGCTCCAGTGACCAGGTGCTCCAGAGCCCAGATGCTCCAAGACCAGGTACTCCATGCCCAGTGCTCCAGGATCAGGTGCTCCAGAGTCCAGTGCTCCAGGACCAGGTGCTCCAGAGCCCAGTATTCCAGTGCCCAGGTGCTTCAGTCCCAGGTGCTCCAGGCCCAGTGCTTCAGGCCCAGTGCTCCAGTGACCAGGTGCTCAAGCCCAGGTGCTCCAGTGCCCAATGTTCCAGAGCCCAGGTGCTCCAGGATCAGGTGCTCCAGGACCAGGTGCTCTAGGACCAGTGTTCCAGAGCCCAGGTGCTCCAGGCCCAGGTGCTCCAGGCCCAGGTACTCCAGGACCTAGGTGTTCCAGGCCCAGATGCTCCAGATCCCAGGTGTTCCAATGCCTAAGCTTTGCAGGCCAGGTGCTCCAGGCCCAGGTGCTCCAGGCCCAGTGCTTCAGTCCCAGGTGCTCCAGGCCCAGGTGATCCACGCCAGGTGATCCACGCTCCTGGCCTAAGTGTTTCAGTGACCTGGTGTCTCAGAGTCCAGGTGCTCCCGGCCCAGATTTCCCGTGCCCAGGTGTTCCAGGTGTGACTCTGACTTGGAACTCCATAGCTGCCGGTAGAGTCCTTCAGGGTGAAGGGGAGTTGCTTGATTCTGGGAAGCCCTATGAGAGGCTCGGTGTGTCCCTGTCTCTGGGAGCTAAAGTGCTCTCGGGAAGATGGGGGCAGGGACGAGGACAAAGGGGCTGAGGACTGGAACCTGGAAGCCGTCCCCTGGGGGTGGCGCCGTGGAGAGGCCCCTGGTGCAGGCTTCTCACGGGGTGTGTGGATGAATTCCAAACGCCTGGGAAATGAAGGAGTGGCTGGCCACTTGGTTTCCCAGTAAAAGCAAATGGAAAAGCCGTCTGTGGGGACTGTGAATGCATCAGTGGCCCAGTCCCACTTCAGCCTGACCCTCTCCCGCTGCCCACCCAGTCTGCTGAGCACCACGGTTGCTTGTGGAAAAGTCCAGTACCTGGCAGGGTCGACCCAGCCTCTGCCCTTGGGCATCCTCCAGGGGTCATCAGCACATCTCCTGGGGGTGGGAGGTGAGGGCGGCCCTGAATTGAAGGGGAGGCAGGAAATCGTGTCCTCTAGCCCAGGGCCAAGGCGGCTAGCTCTAGGAGGTCAGGGGCCAGGGTGTGGCCTGGATGAGTGAGGCCCAGCCAGGCAGGTCCAGGAGGTAGGCCCAGGGGCCCTGTGGAGGATGCTGGCTCTGAGCCCACTGAGGGCCAAGTCTAGGGGTGTCCCGCTCCAGCTGTGGAGGTCTGGTCTGGGTCAGAGCAGGAGGGGGAGACCTGGAAGGTCCGCAGTGTGCTGCAGGGCATTGGTGACATGGGTTGGCACAGGCAGGTGTGAGGAGAGGTGGCTGTCAGGGTGGAACCGTGACATCCTTGCCCGACTGCTCCCTGGGGTGCCATGGTCACTTCACGGTCCCCATGCAGCAGACAGTGAGCTGTGCACCGGTGGCCTCGGTCAGGCTGAGCTCAGAGAAGATGCCGTGGGCCCGGGGCTGAGCAGCCTCCTGTGTGGAGGCCCCGAGTCAGGAGGTGGTAATCCTGGAGGGGAGAGGAGAGGTGTCCTGGTGGGGAAATCCATGGCCACTGGGTAGCTGGCCTTGAGTGAGTGCAAGGGGCAGGCCGCTGTGGCACAGCCAGCTGTATGCCATCCCACCCTCTCCAGGAGGTCAGCGGGGGGGGGGTCTGCTTCCCCTCCTCTCCTCACTGCCTGGCATTCCCAGGCCCGTGGGGACCCCAGGAGTCCCCTAGCCTGTGGGATGATGGCGGCTGGACTTCTGAGCCTCCCCACTCTCGGCCTCCACATGGCCCTCCCTGTCTGTTACTGGGAAACTCTGTGGCCGTCTCCTGCTCTGGAGGCCTGGGCTCCCTGGCCTTGGCATCCCCGGACACGGTGCCAGGTGCCACTTCCTCTGTGTCCTGAGTGGCACTGCCCACCTGCCTCGCTCCCTTCGGCCATCTGGGTGACCTCCGCCACCCTCCTCCACTCTCTTGGCCAGGCCTGGGCCATCCTACCCCTGAGGACGAGGAGCAGTGGCTCTGTTCCCTCATGGAGGAGATGTGGCTTCCCCGTCTCTGGAGGTGTCGTGGGCACATGCCTCGCTGTCCAGTGAGCGTCCAGACATGAGAAACCCTCATCACAGACCTCGACGCTCGGCCACTGTCGTGCTCCTTGCTCTGAAAACCAGTAAGAGAAAGTTGATTCTGGCTTGACGGAGGTGGCGTGGGGTCGCTGACCAAAGTCCAGAGCTAGCCGTGACCCTATGGGTCCTTCTCTCCTTCAGCTCTCTGAGGTGTCCTGACCCAGGCAGAGCCCCTCGGCTCTGGGCTGCTTATGAGCCGTGACCCTGAGTGCAGCCAGCAGCGGGTGGGTTTGCTACCTGCACAGAAGTCCAGGGAGCCTGGGCCTCCCCCCGGGGCACCTGGCCCCGCTGTAGGGCCAGCCTCGGCTCATGACCCGAGCTCCTCTGGGCTGGCCTCTGGGTCCCAACAGCACATAGCCTCATGGGAGGGCAGCTGCAACAGAGAGACAGTGACAGAGGACACACTAGGGTCCTGGGCTGGTCAGCTACCCAGGCAGCCAGGCTACCTCACCGTCACCTCTGCCTGGGGACTGTGAAGCAGGCCGGCGAAGCCAGCAGCTGCCTGGGAAAGTGGGCCTCGGGCATCTGTGCTCCGGGCAGCACGGGGCCTTCTCTGTCCACGTGGGCAGGTCCACAGGAAGGTGGGGGCGTGCAGGTGCCAGAGCTGGGGCTCTAGCAGTCCTCCCTCAGAACCCAGAAGGAGCAGGCTGGAGAGAGCAGCACCATGCCATCAGCTCCAGGGCCATGTGTGCCACGTGAGGAACACCGCCGCAGGCAGTGGGCCCCGAGGAGGGCACCGTGTGACCTACTTCTGCATCTCTGCGTGAGGAGGGGGTGAGGAACTGCCTCAGTGGCTAGGTGGGAGTCCAGCTGCGGATTTTCCCCTTCCACTCCCCTGGTCCCCTGGACCTGATGCCAGACCTGTGGGGGCTGCAGGAAGCTGCTGCTTGAGATGAGATGGACGCTTCCTGTCCACTCGGAGCTCTCCACGGGGAGCCGCGGGCAACTCTGCCTCTGGCCACCTGGACCACAGCGAAGAGACTGCCGTCCAGTCTCCCGTGAGATCCGATGGTGCCGCAGGGGTCCTGCAGGCAGAGACTGCAGACAGCAGGAGGAGCAGGTGACAGGAGGAGGGAGGCTGAGCAGCAGGAGCACTGGCCACAGGCCAGGAGGGAGGAGAACCGCGCAGGACATCCAGAGCGGGAGGCCAGGAGCGCGCCCCTCGCACCACTCGCCGGGAGCTGGGATGGCAGCACGCCCGGATCGCGCGGCACCTCGATCGATCTGGATTCTCTCTGAATGTGACGTCCTTGGGAGGACAAAGCAGGCTGAGGATTAAGAAGCGGCGTGAGAGGCAAGGCAGGCGGTGGGTGCTCGGCGCGAGGGACCCCGTACCTGCACCCCAACTAATCTTTGCTCAGCACAATGAAAAACACCAAGCCACCCCTCTGATCCCTGTCTGCAATCCGTTCTGTGTGGTTTTAAATCACCACTATTCATCATCACAATAATAGCTGGACATTTTAATAGATTTCGTGTGTAAACAAAAACGTACATGGCGGGCGCCCGTCATCTGGTATTGTAAGCAGTGACATTCTTCATTTTCTCAGCAGAAATGAGCCCAGAAACAAAAGATTGGTTTGACCACGCTCACATCACTTCTGTGGACACTTTTGGTAATAGGAGACATTATATGCTGATGGCTATTTACAGTAATTGTGCCGCATTAGTCTCGATTTTCCTTAAAGCGGTTGTTCTGTGAATTGTCTTAAATGTGTAAGTGGCAAATGGTGGAAATTCAAGGAAGCTGGCCCAGTGGGAGTGGGAACGAGGCTGTCACAATCCATGGCTTGGGGCAAGTCTACCATGAGGGGGCCAACACAGGGGACCAGCAGCCTGCCCAGCGACTGGACGCCCATCCGCAGGTAGCGTTGAGAAGGTTTGAAGGAAGCTCCTGGGAAGTTGGAGCTCTGGCCCCTGCACCACGGGCAGCTGGGTCGAAGGCCAGCCTGTCCACAGGCACCCCACTTCAGCCTGCGCCATCCCCTCCCCCACCCACAGGTGCAGCCAGGAGACCCAGGGCCTGCTGTCCGGGAGCCTGGTGCTGGGGAACCTGGGGCCACCAGAGAAGAAGGCAGGTTTCCGGTGTCCTTCCCTGGGGGTTCTGAGGACTCACGGTGCTGATGTAGTGACGGGGTGGGGACCGGCCTGGCCGGCCACCCCAGGGTGTGACGTGAGGCCACCACTGGTCCCTCGGCTCCAGGACTGTTTCTGACAAACCCCTGCCTGGGTGTGGGCTTTCCCAGAGGAAGGCTGTGGAAGGCAGTCCCAGAATGTTCCAGAAATCTGCTCTGAGTCCTCCCCCAGCCCCCGGGGTTGCCCTCTGGCACACCCAGGCTCCCTGCACACAGTGGAGTCAGGCGCCCAGGTGGAGACCCTCCGGCCAGGGCCTCTGGGCCACTGCCCCTGGAAGCCAGGCCCAGAACCAGGGGCCAGTCTACCCGGGCGGCTGTCCTTACCCGGGACGGTGGGCAGCGCCCTCTGATGGGGATGTGGGCAGGGCTCTTGAGCGTGTTTTCCTCCTGTGCTTTGCTGCGTCCTTCTAACCTCGCAGGTGAAACTGCTTAGGGATTTATTCTTTCCTAAAGGACAGAAGTAAAGTAGACCCTTCCCGGCTGTACTGGGAAGACTAAGCTCGGGTACGTAAGAGGGGAAGTTAGCCTGTCCCTCTTGCCCAGGTTCCCGTCCGTCATGGCGTCTGCAGCAGGTGTGTCCAGAGGTGCCCCCAGCCAGATCTGCAGGCCAAGACACAGCCTGCAGGAGGAGGGCCCCTGACCACCCTTCCCGGCAGCTTCCGAGTTCCGCAGTGGAATGAAATACAGCATTTGGCAGAGACATTTGGTAAAGATCAGTCTTTAAAAATGAAATAGAAGGAATTCTGTCTCCATCCAAGTTACTTTAAATGTCAGCTCCCCATTAAGCCCCAGACGCAGGTGATGCAGGCCGGGAGGTGGCCTGCCCGCGCTCCCCTTTCCTTCTCCTCCCAGGGAACCCACCACTGCAGGGAGCTGGGTCTCAAGCTCAGTGCAACCTCTGAGGTGGCCCCTGCTGGACCTTCCGGGGTGGGGCACGTTCTAGGGCTGTACCATGGTCCCGATGGCACTTCCTGGTGCGATCTGATTGTGCCCCAGCTGGAGGAGTGGCCGTCCTTCTGCGTTCCTGGGGAGGTGACCCTCTGGAAGCGCTCACCTCCCGAGCTCCAGTCTCCCTGTCTGGAGGAGGGACGGTGCCCCAGGCTGGCCTAGCTGCTCTCAGGACGGAGGGAGGGAAAGTGATGGAGAAGCAAGGCCTGAGATTCGAGGAGGTCTCTGTGGGGAGATCTGGCCTTCCTCCTGGGCTGGCCTCCCGAGGGCACATCAGCATGGAGCACGGCCACCGGCCTCTGCCGGGCAGCTCCTGCCCTTCCTGCCATGGCCGCCGTGCAGCAGGGAGAGCCGGTGACGTCACTGCAGTCCGACGTGTTCCGTTCTGATGGGGTCTGCCCTGCACGTCTAGGCCTGGCCCCAGGTAGCTCTGGGTTCCCATAGGACACACGGACAGCTGATGGGTGAGGTTTCGGAGATGAGGGCCAGATGAGGGCATCGTGGCCACCTCTTCATGGCCACGCCACTGTGCAGAGGGACAGGCTTCTCTCGGGTCTGGAGAGAGGGGGCAGGCTCCTGGGTGAGCCTCTGGAGGAGTGGCCAGCTGTGGGCTTCTGCGTTAGGAGGGCTCTCCTCGGCCTCTGCCAAGCTCCCCACTTCGAAGGTGTCCTGGACACAAGAACCGCCAACAGCGTCAGGACCTCAGGAGGGAGGCACAGCGTGTACTGCCCACAGGAGCAGCACCCAGGCATGGCCTCTGAACCCAGCCGTGAGGACTCGCTGCCCGTGCCTGGGCCCGAGGACCAGGAGGAGGGCAGGAAGCCCGCAGGCATGGGGCCTGTGCTCTTCCATTCGGTTCTCTGATCCCCAAAGAGCATAAAACTCCTGAGCGTAGACAGGAACGTGACCTCCCAGGGTGAAAGAGCCCATCGCCAGGGCCCCTCCTCTGGTTGAAGCCTGTTGGGCATCATGGGAAGACAGGGCCTCGGTGTGTCCCCAGCCCCTGGCAGCCCCTGGCCAACCTTGGAGGGCGGGACCCTGCACCCACTGGAGGCCGTCCAGCCGGCCTCGGTGGATCCCAGGCCGACTTCGACCTCTGCCTGCTTAGAAGGCATCGCGGCCAAAGCTGGCGGGAGCTGAGGAATGGGAGCGCAGCCACGGGCGGAGGCACTGTGCGGAGGACCGAGGGCAGAGGCAGCCCTGGAAGCAGCCCCTTACAGAATGGGACGACGGCCTTGGGAGACGCCGCTGTGAGGCCAAGATGGTGGTGACGACGCAGGAGCCAGGACCAAGAACCTGGGGAGCCGCTGACTGGAGGCACCTCGGGGAGCTGGGGAGACGCCAGGCGCAGACAAGGGCACGGGAACCCAGAGAACCCGGACGAGGACTGGGAGCCTCAGGTAACAGAAGTGTCCCCGCAGGAGACCAAACAGTGATGTGGGGCCAAGCCTGGGAAACTGGGAAGGATCGGACCCAGGCTGTAGGCCCAGGGACGGGGCAGGTGTCCACCCTGAGACTCCTGTGCGTCCAGGGAGCCACGATGGCAGGGACAGAGGGATGACGGCTGAGAGAGGTGCCGCGGAAGACCTCCCCGAGATCCCCCCACGGAAGGAGAGCTCAGGGACAAAGAGAAGGCGCCCGCGTCTCACATCTCACTCAGCATCTGTGAATCTTATCAAGTTCTTTTGTTTCAGATTTTCAAAATTTCTTCATTTATCTTTCTTGGTGCCTTATAATTACACTAACAGTGGGATTCATTATGCCGTATTCTTACGTGCACACAATATCATTTGATCAGTCTCCTTCCCCAGCATCTCTCCTGGTCCTCCCTCCTCCCTCCCCGAGTCCACTGGCTCTGCTCTCCCAATCTCTCTCCCATCATTATCATCGTTATTTTAATCAGTGCATTGTAATCGTGCCTATGTGAATCCTTGGGGTATCTGTACCTAGACATAGCATAATTTGAACATCTTGGGATTTGAAGAGAATCTGGGTAATAACTCTCCAGGGTTACTGGAGAAAAGTAGTGCGGACCCAGGAGCAGGCTCTGGAGAGCCGGCGAAGGACAAGCCAACTGAGCTCCGAGACGAGGCCAGGAGGACAGAGGGAGGGTCTCCTCAGGGATGTGGTGGAAAGCAGTTTGAGTGGCGAACCCAGGCCTATTTCTAGTTGTTTGGACAAAAGGAATAAATTGGAAGGATTAGCGAGGATTTAGGGAGTGCGCCATCTGCATACTTTTCCTGAAAAAGTACCTAAGAGACACGCTCAAGTCCGTGAAGAGAGACATCAAAGTCAGGCGCTGCGGATTGGAAAGGTCACCCGTAAGAAGATCAGTGGTCACCACTGATACCAGCTAAGTGGAGGGCTACGACGGTCCTGCGACTCTGGCCACAGGGCGAATATGGAGTCCACCACCCCTGAAGCAGGGCACTCGGTGGACTGCAGAGGAGGGTCATGTCCTGCACCAACCGCCTGGCGGCGACCTCGGGTGAATTAATGGACGCGGTGGAGAGGGATGGCAGCAGGTTGAGAAGGCCCCTCGTGTCTCCTTGTGGGTCACGGGGAACCATGACAGATTGCGTCCTTAGAGAAACAGGCTTATTATCAGGATAAAAGCCACCACTGACGGAAGCAATCCTGAATTCCTGCTCAGGCACGGCAGAGGGAAAGGAATGGAACTCTGTTTGCAAAGACTGCGTGCGGAGCTCGAGAGCTCAGTCTGCAGCAGCCCGGCCCGTGGTGCCCAGGACAGACTTCCAGCAGCCGTGAGATGACACCAAGTGTGAGGGGGTTGGCCGCCTGTCTCAAAAGGCAAGGGTCCTCGACTCAAGGGTTCAAAGTTGCCAAGAATGTGCTGCCTTTGATGGGCACGCCTACAAACAGTAAGGTTAAAAGAAATCCTAGTAAACATACCAAAATATGCAGTCAGAAGGAAATCAAGAAGTAATGTGCATTGAATTGACACAGAATGTCACATATTGATACAGCGACTTACCGAAATTATTTATGTGGAGCCTGATGATATCACATTCCTTTAGTTGCTGACATTGACACAGAGCAGACACTGTCACACGTTGATAGCAGTAGCTCACTGACACATGGATACAGAACACAGTGATGTCACATACCGATAGCTCCCTGCTGACACACTGATGATACGTTGCAGTCCAAACGGAAATGAGAGCAGCCGCGGAGTCCCACTCGGCACCCCCTGCCCTGCGCGGCACAGCAGGTGTTACCTAACCCATCACAAGCGAAGCCATCGGAAACACGGCTTTTCGTTTGGAAGTTAAAGAACTCTCAAATCAGAGGGAAGATCAAGTACATACCATGAGTAGCAGCAATGAAAGCAGTCAGGTGCAGGTCTTAAGAACAAACGCTTCCTAGGTTGAATTTGCGGTTGCATATGGAAACCGGGGCCTGAACGCGGGACTGTTTCCAGTTTACCCTCGTTTCTGAAATCTCTACAGAAACGCCCACACGCCGTGTCATGAATTCAGCCTCCCTCGGCAGGGCCCCCGGCCTCCTCAGTCTCAGTACTACATCTGCACCTGCACCTAAGTTGGGCCGGGGACCAGGGTGATACCATTGTCTGCTGCCCAAAGGGTGCAGCAGGACCTGCAGCCACTGGGTAGCCCGTGTGGCCGGGCAGGCAGCTGCGTCCAGGCCCCTGTCCCTGGACACCCCACACCCGTGCCTCAGTTTCTACGTGAGCCACAGGGTCGTGCCGGGGCAGGCTGGCACCTGCAGGGCTGTCTCACTGCTCCCAGGGCCGGGCCTGGGCCACGTGCACAGAGGTGGCTCGTGGTGTTGCTGTGTGTGTTGCGAAAGGCTTAGCCACACACATGGTCTCCAGGTGTGTGAGGCCCACAGAGCACTTACAGCCTTTATTTTCAGATCAGAGATGATGAAACTAAAGAGCCCAACTTAGACCATCCCAACCCCCCAAAGAGGAGAGGGGAGCTACCAAGGATGGAAAGAAATAGTCATCAACCTGGAAGAGACATTCTTACAACTGATCATGGCATCGTTGCCAAGCCTTTAAAATGGGCTTCTTTTAAACTCTATTTAATGTAATTTTTTAAGGACAGAAAATCAACCCTAAAGGACGAAGGGAAATTCGCAGCACAGATAGGGTCTTCAGCTATTCAAAAGTGCGAGCCTTCATAGTGTATTCATCACTAAATCTGGACATTTCCATTAAATAACATGATTTTTCTAAAGAGAAAATTGCTAAAAATAACTGAAGGAGTAGAAAAATGTTAATATTCTCCAGTAAAATTTCCAGAGTGAAATGGTTTGGTAAGCACATCCTTTAAAATATTTAGCAAATACCCAGAAATGTGGAGAGGGTCCGGTTCCCTCCGGCAGCTGGGGAAGCCCTGATGCCCGGCGTCCCCACAGGTGGAAAGCCACCAGCAAGGTCACGGCTTTCCTCGAAGACTCCGGGGTCTGACTGCTGGATGCCCAGGTGCCCCATGCAGACACTGCTGGGGACTCCTGGTGGCAGGTGTTGAATGGGGCGTGCACCTGCACAGAGTCAGCACCCTGAGTTCTACAGGAGAATTCAGATAAGAAATGAAAATCCATCTTAACATTTCAAATCAGGTGGCTTCAGCCAGCTTTTTTGCTGCTGTGACCCAAAGACCTGACCGCCATGATTTTCGGGGGGAAGAGTTTACTGGGGGCTCCCAGTTGCAGAGGTCTCCGTCTACTGAGGGCCACCTCCACTGCTCGGGGCCTGAGGTGAGGCAGAACATGATGGCCCAGTGCGGTGGAGGGACACCGCCCAGGACACCACACCAGGAAGCCGAGGGAGAGCTCTGCTCTCCAGGGACAAAGTCTGCACCCCCAAAGCCACGCCAAGTGACCCCCTCCTCCAGTGACAGCCCCCTGCCTGCAGTTAGCACCCTGTTGATGCACGTCAGGGGGTGGAAGCTCTGGTTGGGTGAAGGCCTCACGACCGTCACCTCCGTCTGAAGTCCTGCTCGTCTCACACTCGGGCTTGGGGGACACCCCGTGTCTAGCCCTCCCACAGACGGAATGCCAACCCTTTCAGGAGCTCAAGGGAAGAGCTACTGAGGGGGGCGGCGGGCCCTCCCTGGCGCCCAGAGTCCAGTGAGACCAAAGCCCTCCTTGTGATGCAGGCCCAGCCAGCCCTGGCCCGGGAGCCACAGTCCCCACTGCTGCTGGGCGCTTTCAGGACATTTCAAAAATGCAGTCACCTGCCTGAGAAAGCAGGTGCATTCCTCACGGGTGAGGTGCACAGGGTCAGCGGAGCCCAAGGGTCAGTGGAGCTGACACCTTAAAAACCTAGAGTTTGTTCAGCTGGACCAAGAGGGCACCAGAAGGCCGTCTCTGTGTTCGACTTTAAGGCATGGGCGGGTACAAACATCCTCTGCGGTCCCTGGACTTGGCCAGCAGCAGCCCGTGGGACAAATGCAGAACCCCCTGTTGTTATAAACAGAGCCTGGGGAGGGTGACCTCAGGGCTCATGCCCTCACCCTGCGGTGGCACAGCTGAGCAGTGGCAAGGCAGGAGGGACGGCCCAGAAAGTCATCCTTTGGGGCTGGAGGGCCTCTGAGGCCCACCGTGGCTGCCACACGATGTCAGCCCACGTGCCTGCAGCTGGTGCCCTGGGTGGCGGGGGGCGGGTGGAGGGCACCTAGAGCTCTGCAGGGGGCCTTAGGAGGGGACTCGCCCGCAGACACTTGGAGAAGTCCCTTACCTCTGAGCAAATAGGTCCAGGAGTGGCACTGGCTTAATTCCACCCGTTGAGTGAGAGAGAGAAGGGAGAACTCTGCTCCTCACAGCAGAAAGCGTAGACTAGCGGTCCACCTCCGCCATCACAAGCCCTTACCTGGAGGAACCAGTGGCCGCAGGGGTCAGGGGACGCTGGAGAGGTCGCTGGTACAGGCCGCTGTTGTCCATTCTTTCAAACATTAATTTTTAGATTAACTAAAATTTCCACCCAATTTCCAGCAAAGTTTTGGAACTTGACCTCGGGGCCTGCTTCAGTCCGGGCCTGTGAGGGCTCTGGAACAGAGGTCTCTCAGTGTCCACACTCAGCAGTGTCCATCAGCAGTGCCCATGCCCTGTGCTAGACAGGAGCAGCGGGAGGCCAGGGAGGCGCCGGGTGGCTGCTGGGCTCGGGTTTGGGGCCTGATGGGCCTGAGCTCTGGTTGTGTCCCTTGTCCTTGTCATGAGATAAGGCAAGGACAGTGTTAGCAGAGTCCCCTGGACACGATTAAAAGCTGAAACGTGTCAGCTCTTCTTGTTTTCTGACCTGTGCAACACACCAAGTGGCCCAGCTGAGAGGGCTGTTCGCAGGTGCTGACCCGGGGTGCCGTCTGAGCTGCAGCAAGGGCCAGGGACAGTGGCTTTGTATTTGGGGAAGTCCAGGTTGCTTTCTTGCTTACACCGTTTCTGAACTAAATTCCCTAGGGATTAACTCATAGAGAGCGATGTGAGGAGAAGGCGTTGGGGACTCTTCAGTCAAGTTCAGGGGTGGAGGCTGCAAGCCCAGGTCCAGCCTGAGAAGTTGGCACTATGAACGGGGCACCGTCCTCACGGGAACAGTGTGGCTGGGCGTGTCCTGAAAACACTGCCCTGCACGCGTCCCACTCAGCAGCACAGCATGCCGTGGGTGCTGCTGTTCCCCTGCGGTCCCCAGGCTCTGGGAGCTGTTGCTATCCCCCGTCCCCATCTGGAGAGAGTGTCCCGCCCGCCCTGGGCTGGGTGCGGCACGGTGGCAGAGCGCTTGCCTAGCGTGCACCACAGGGAAAAGCCAAAATCTGAAGCCCGCTCTCTGCTGAGTACCTCCTGCTGTCTACTGTCCTGCAGTCAGAGACGGGCAAGGGAACTGTCCCACACTGGACAGTAGTCGGGGCCACGTCTGCGAGCACTTCTCTCATCTGCTGGTTGGGCAGGAGGCGCATGAGCAGAGAGGCCCTAAAACTGCAAACGGGGTGCCCAAGGAGGATGAGGCGGCCACCCGAGGGCAGCCAGGGCCGCAGACGGGGCCCGCCAGGGTTCCTTTGGGCTCTTGTCATTTCACCCACTTCCCTTTGAAGGCTTCTAGAAGAGGTCAGTGACCCTTAAGCTGTCGGTCCTTCTGGAAGGCCATCAGGCAGTGTCCATCAGGAGAACCAGAAACACTTTGACAAGCTGCTGTGGAGGACAGGGTGGCCGTGGCTCAGAAGGTGGACATGGAGTGGTCATGGCACCTGGTATCACCTGAGGGGCAGAAGCGGCCTGCACCAGAACCTGCACTTGTCCATTACGGGGCATTGTCCCCAGCAGCCACAGTGGACACACCCGGGAGTCCTCAAGCAGAGACCAACAGTTCCAACGCTGTCTGTCACGGTCCATCTTTCAGTCACGAAAGGAGCGCGGCGCTGACCCACACCCCCACACAGATGGACTTCCGAAGGCTGTGCCCAGAGAAGGCCGTGGGTGCACTGCCCACGTCCTGTGATGCCATCTATGTGGAAAGCCAGGAATGAGCGGCCTGCAGGGACAGCAGACGGGGGTGATCCGGGCAGGGAGGGGGGCGGGTCCACAGCTGGGGAGATGCCGAAGTGCTAGGCTGACCGCCGTGAAGCTGCCTGACTCCAGGTGCACCAAGAGCCCTGGTGGACACTGCAGGTGGCGGAGTGGAGTGGGGGTGATCTGTGGCCCAGTGACTCCGAGCAGGTGTGCAGACACCCCCTTTTCCAAAGGCCTTGCCCTAACCTCCGCCCGGACTCGGGGACCACCTCTGATGGACAGCAGAGGCAAGGGGCTAGCCTGGCGGGACCCACACACCTCTGCTGCTGAGCTCCTCTCTGCCCCAACACTGGCCCACACAGAGGTGCCCACCTGCCAGTGACCATGTGTTCTTAGAGTGGACACAGGAGTAGGTCGTGAGAAGGGCCCAGGAAGCTAGGAGAAGGTGGACATGGAGTGGCCATGGACTGGCCCTCAGGTGGGAGGACATTGAGCTTCAGAAGCAGGACGCCCCCCACCGTTGGGCAGCCCTGGCAACAGCAGGCACCGAGGTGCCACAGTGGGAGGGCCTCTGATGTCCGCTCTGTCATTTCAAGTCCCCTGATCACAGCCGCCTGTGAACTTGGTATGCACCCTCTGTGGGCTGCTGCTGGCCCAGCCGCTGCGGTTGTCCTCTGTGATGCCCGCCGGGTCTCGTCACTGGGGCCAGCAGGGAGGGCCACACGCTGTGCTGGATTAGTGCTGGCAAAAGTGACGGGGACTTCAAAGCCACAGCAGGACTGGGGACAGAAAGGGAATGATCCGGGGCCACAGAGCTGTGTCCTTCCCTGCCAAGGCTCCTTTGAACAGCCGCCCACCCCCAGTCCCTCAGCACTCTGGTGAGCTGCCCGGAGGTTGGGGTCGGCTGCTCCAGAGAGCTGCAGGCAGACCGCTGGGCTGAGCTGGTGCCGCCTCCCCAGGCCAGAGGGCAGCTCCACCCGCCCGCCCACTCTCTGTGGCCAGCAAAGGGGCTGCAGCCCCAAGGTCAGAGGTGGGGAGAGTGGAGCACAGTGTGCAGGGTGAAGTGGGCAGGCCAGCTAGCCCAGCCTGCCTCCGGGAAGCTGCGAGTCCAGCCTCCCTGGGATCAAGGGGCACTCGAAGCCTCTACTCTGAGCCAGGAGCCAGTGAGGGGGCATCAGGAGGCCACCTTCTGAGTGCAGGTGAGTGCTGGAGGGATCTGGTGGCCGCCAGGCTCAGGGCTGCCCACCCTGTCTGCAGGATGTGCCTGTGTGGCCTCCTGTCCAGCAGCTGGGGAGGAGGGGAGGATCCGGTGCTCCCCGGTGGATGCCCTGAGGACCGCACGGTGGTGGCCTGGAGGAGGCTTGATGAGGGTGAAGGGACCCGAGAAAGTCCCGAAAGTCTAGGCTGGACTCAGAGCAGGGGCACAGACCTCAGTCCTATAGACTGCAGCGTGCCAAGGTCAAGGCCGGACCCTGGGCACCCAGGCACACACAGGTGCTCTCCTCTGCCCCTCCCTGCGGCGCAGGACGCAGGACAGAGGAGGTCACTCCCACACCTGTGCTCCACAGCCTGCCTGGCTGCCCTCACCGCTGCCCACCTCGGCCCCAGGCTCAGCCCCCCAGGACCTTCTGCTGTGGGTCCTGGTCCTCCTCTGGGGCCAGAAGGCCCCGTGGGGGGGGGTGCGCTGCACCGTGGGTTCCTCCGAGCCCATCTGCACAGGCGGTCAGTTTCTGGATTGAGAAAGGCAGCCAACGCTGGAGGTGGACCTGCTCTCACCTCTGGATCATCTTAAAATTCTGATTTCAGTTTAAACATACAAAAGCCAGCGTTCGCAGGTAGGGGTCAGGTGCATCCGTTTTCTCTTGCTGTATGGCAAGTCCACAGGCCTAGGGATGGCACAGTTCTGAGGTCAGCTGCTCTGCCCAGTGTCTCACCAGGATGAAATTCAGGTGGTGGCTAGGACTTGCCCTCAGGTGGGAGGAGCCTCTTCCAGGCCCAGAATCCCGCCCTGCGGGGGGAGGGCTGGGCCACTGACTTGCTGGCCCCTGGTTGGCAGCCCTCACTGCTTCTGGACACTGCCCACCTTCCTGGCCATGGGTTCCTCCATCATCAAGCCAGATACAGTGTGGAACCCTGAGCCCTGGCCGGGTCTCCCTCCCGCGTCGGACTCCGTGCCCTGCACTACAGGAGGAAGTTCTTTGCTCTGAAGGGGGTCTGACGTGACCAGACCCACCCAGAGAATCCGGGGAGTGACCCTGGGGCAAAGGTCAAGGAGCCAGCCCAACATCCTGCCACCCAGATGGCCGGCCCTCCTTCAGCAGACTCCACTGAGCCGGGTTCCACATGGACTCGGGGGCGGGCACCTCTGGGTTCTCCCCCCTGGTTTTAAAAGGCAAAGTACGAACATGGAGAATCAGATCCCTCTAGGTTCAGAGCCATCTCCGTCTCTCACCACATGGGTGGCCCAGGGGCCGGCTGCTGTCCCCTGTCGCTAGCCCAGGTGTGGGTGCTGTGCCCTCTGTGCGGGAAGGATGTAGGCCTCTCGGGACGCTCTGGGGGGCTCTGGGGTGGGGCTGTGCCCGAGTGGGTGGCGGGTGCCCACGGAGGGCTCCCCAGAGCTGGTCACCGTCTTGGCTTAGGCAAGTGCTGGCCAAGGAGCAGAGAACGTAGGCCACGGAGGACGGCAGAGCCTCGAGGCACAGGCCTGCAGAGGACAGGGCTGGACCCCGGGCAGCTTGGGGAAAGGACAGATCTGCCTGTGCCCTCTAGTCTGGGTCGGGGAAGCTGGGGCTTCCAGGGAAACTCCCGCAGGCCTCTGGCTGTGTAGACCCAGAGGCTGGGGCTGAGGCCGTTCCTAGAGCCCTGGCCAGGAGGGGCCAACCCAGAGCTGGTCCCACATGCCTCTTGGGGACCCCTCGCCCACCAGCAGCACCAGGCCACACTGAGAGGGGTGGAGGGGGATGAGGTCAGGCAGGCCGGTGGTGGAGGCCAGGCTCAGGAGTGAGTGGCCTCTTCCTGGCTGAAGGCTGCAGGGCCTCTCGGGCCAGCTCAGCCAAGCAGGAAGGAGGAAAGGTGGGCTCAGGCCAGGAGAGCTGTGGTGACAGAGTGCGGCTGGGGGGTTCCCCCAGCCACAGCCAGGACCCAGATTGGCACAGGGGTGGCTGAGGCAGGGCCCCAGGCCATGCGGAGGGGCAGTGAGAGAGGAGGCATGCAGGAGGCCACATGTGAGCAGCCACGGACCACGCCAGGCCCAGCTTTGTCTAAGCCCACCAGGGTGGCCGCCGGAAGATCTGTGTGCCCATCCACCCCCGTGTGCCACATCAACGCTCCTATACCACGTGTCCACTTGAGCTCACATCAGGACCCTGGTGCACACAATGCCACCATCCTGCTGCCCACCGTGGCCAGCCGGGCTGGAGCTTCTGCCATCTGGCAACGGTCAGGGCTGGCTGAGGGCTCAGACCTGGGGCAGCTAGAATGCCCCGGTCAGGAGGATCAACAGCCGTCCCGGTCAGCCATCAGTGGCCACCGTGGGTCTTCTCTCGCACCATCAGAGGCCCCCCTGGCCTCCTAGCCTCACTGCTCGGAGCCCGAAGCCCAGCGTAGCTGTCCCTGATGGCCTACTTTCTCCACCACCTCTCCTCCTTGGCCAGCACTTGCAAGGCAAGCCGCCCCTCGCCAGGATCAGGCTGGGTTCTAGCGCGGTGACCCAAAACATGGACCTGGTTTTTATCTTTGATTCCCCAAAAAGGAAGAAGCACAGTTATTGGTCATCTCAGCCCAACGTAAATAGCAAAGAGTGTCCACTCCGGAGAGCTGCTCCCATGCTAGGCCCTGCCTCTACAGGGTTCCAGGAAGTCCTGCTCCAGGCAAATCCTAAGAAGACAGCTGCAAGCCAGGGGAAATAAGGCACGCAAAGACGGGAGCCTCATTTCCAGACAGGTTAGGGGACAGTACTGCCCCCTGCCTGGGAACATGGGTGTCCAAGCCCCCGTCCTCCAGGATGGGCTGAATAGGAGGCTGTGTAAGGGCTGAGACAGGTTAGAAGTCCGCTGGGCTGGGTCCAGACGTGGTGTCTGCTCCTCGGCTGGCTGCTCGGGTTCACCACTTACCAGCACCCCACAGGACAGATCTGGGGGTGGGGCACGGGGTGCTCCCTCCGCATCCTCGGGCTCACCCGGGGTCTCCTGTCACCACCTGCCTCCTCCCACCCCCTGTCCTGACGGGTTGGAGACATGCTTCCTTGTTCCCTGGCACAGGGCTCGGTGACTCTGATCTGTGGCTGCAGCCTCACCCTTGGCCAGCGCTGGTCAGCTGGAGCCCCAGCGCTGCAGCCGCCTCTGTACCTGTCCTCGATCCGGGGGCCATGCAGGGTCTGCTCTGCAGGGCGTCCCATTAGCCCTAACTTGCGGCTCCTGAAAACTCGCCTGCTGTCCAGGTCCACCTGCGTAGGTGAGCGCCTCTGGCTGTGTGGCCTGTTCTCAGCACAGCGAGAAGCCGGTCAGCTGGCCCCGTCCCCGAGCTGGGGAGGATGGGGCTGAGAACCCCAGAGAGGAGGCCCACCTCCAGCCCCCAGCACAGCCCGAGCAGGAGGTGTGGCTGTGACTGTGGCCGGTGCGGGGGTGGCCACAGAGCCTGGCCTGGGGTAGGCAGAGCTGGGTCCTGACCTGGCCTCACCCTTTGGCCATGTGGCTTTGGGGACGCAGAGAGCCTCCAGACTCAGGTCCCTCAGGTGCCCAGGGCCATCGTCTGCCCCTCCTGGATGCAGGCAGTATTGGCCACTCCTGCTGCATACTGAGAAGAGGCTCCAGGTTACAGGGTGGGGACGGAGCTGCCCCTGGCTGGAGTGGCCCAGCGCCCCATCCTGCTCCCGTGGGTCTGCTCCCTGCAGCCCCTGCCTCCCCCTTCACGTGGTGGGATGAGGCGGCCATGTGGCTTCAGAGCTGGCTCAGTGAAGGGCCAGCAGCTCAGCCTGGGCAGACTCAGGTTGGCTGGCCCAGCGTGACCTACTGAGGCTGGGTGCACAGGAGGGTGGCCCAGCGTGGCCTCGCAGGGTGGCCTGGGAAGCACACCGATGGTGCATGCCCACCCTGCACCCTACACTGCAGAGTTGTGATGACCACTGCTGTGGTGGCCCTCGGCACTGCTGTCCCAAACTCTCCTCTACCCTTGCTCAGTCTGTCGCACGCAGTACCCGGCCCACCCATCACAAGGCCACATGGGATCTGTGGCCAGCTTCGCCTCTGCCTGGACACTGCACATGTCCCCACAGGGTCGTGGGTCTCTTGAGGTTACGAGCTGTCCAGGCAGCCCAGGCTGTCCCTGAGAGCTGGGTGTTGGGCCTCCCTGTGGTTTAGCATCCGGGTCCAGCCGGGCTCAGTCAGCTGACTCGTCCCTGATCACAGGAGCACCGTGGTGCGAGACGACTGGGGGATTCGAACGAAGGCCTTTGTGAGGAGGATCGAGGGCAGTGGGTGGTTCAGACCTCGTCTGAGCCCAGCCTAGTTAGAGCTGGACAGCAGCACCTTGGAGGGTAGATGGGGCTGGACCGGGAGGAGTCGGTGGGACTGCAGTCCTCTAGGGCCTGGGAGTGTGGAGAGCCAGGTGGGCGGCCAGTGGTGGTCAGTGGACCCGTGTGAGGGACTTTGCTCACATGGACACCTACGTGCCCAGGTGGAGATGCCTCTGGACTCCCGCCCCCCGCCCAGGACCTGCAGACCTTACACACCAGGAGGCTGTGACGCTGCGGTGCGGCCAGGCCCTGGCCACGTCGGTCCTCTGCTGGTCTCTGCAGGAAAGACCTGGCTTCCCCCCAGGGGCTCGGGCACCCTGGACAGCTCAGCACTGGAGCTGTCTCCTATCCCCAGAGATTGGAAGACCTTCTGCCCTGGCTGGACAGGGGCCAGCTCTGGTCCCCAGAGATCTGTGGTCAGTGAGGAGCTGCCTTGAAGTGACCCTGCAGGGCGAGGGGGGTGCCTGTCTGCCCAGAAGCAGATAAGCAGCCGTCCTCAGCCGCCTCTCAGGAGCCTCAGTCAGACGCAGAGGCTGGACAGCGTGGCTCAGGCCACCTGTGGGGAGCTTGTTCCCCCTGCCCAGGCTCATGTAAGGTGGCACCAGGCCCCAGGACCTCAGAATGGGGCCGGATGTGGACAGAGGGTCCTTGAAGGTGTCCAGTTAATACGCGGTCCTGCTGGCCTAGGGCAGGCCCTTTGTCCCACAGGAGAAATGCAGACACAGAAGGGCAGAGAGGCCAGGGGTATAAAGACATGGGAGACGGCCATCTGCCAGCCAAGGACAGAGCCCTGGCCCGGATGCTGCCCACCGTGGAGGAGCCAGCCCTGCCTGCCCCTGGCGTGTGCTCCGTGAGACCATTTCAACCTCTGCCCAAACCCAGCTGCGGGTGTGCCTGGTTTGAGGCCACTGGGCTGAAGACCTTCAGAGCAGCCGCAGGAGGCTGGCACGGCACCGCTTTGGCCATCCTGGGGACAGCCCCACAGAGCAGCACATGGGCGCGGCTTCATCCTGGGCTCGCAGGGCCAGCAGCTCACCCAGAAGGCCGCTCCACGGGGCTGAGGTGTGCTCGGGAGCTGCAGAGTGGACCACTGTCTCCGAGGATGCTGGTGGGCAGCGCAGCAGGATGGCCTGGGAAGTGGACACTCGTCCCCACCTGAGCCAGAGCTTGTGTCCACGGGGCACCTCAGCCAACAGGACGCCGGGGAAAGGAACCCAAGACGTAGTGTCTGTGAGGCCCTCTGGCCTCTCGGACCCTCCCGGCCTCCCCATCTTGCAGCGTGGGGGGGTGACAAGGCTCCAGGAGGTGTGACTCAGTGACACTCCCCAGCTGGTGGCATCCAAGCCCCATCCTCCCCGTCTCGGTCCCCACCCTGAGAACCCTGGGCACCCAGGGAAGATGAGTGGCTTCCACAGCTCCGGCAGCGAGTGAGAGCGATGGAGAACCGGGTCACTTAGCCTGCAGGTCCTCCTCCAGAAAGCAGCTCTCAGGGACACAAGTGTGTCCCCAAACTCTGCCGATGGAACCCCAGCCCCCAAAGGGACTGCTTGGGAAATGTGAGTCGAAGGAGGTGGTTAGGATCCAACGAGGACACTAGGGCAGTCTTGACCCCGCAGGACTGGGGGCCCTATAGGAGAGACCAGGACACAGACCAGCAGAGGGTGGCCATGCGAGGACAAGACGGCATCCACAGCCCAGGAGAGGCCCCAGGAAGAGCCAGCCAGACACACCTTGGCGCTGGGCAGTCTAACCCCAGACCTGAAGGGTCCACGCCCCTGGGTAGGCCTGGGCTGGGGTGCGGTAGGGCCGCCTTGCAGGCTGGGTGGGAGAGCCAACAGGAGCCCTCCCTCCATCCCTCCGCCTCTGTCCCTCCGTCCCTCCATCCCTCCCTCTCCTTCTTGGCTTTGCGCTGAGCACCACAGGTGTTTGTATTTGGACAACAGAGCAGGTTTGCCTTCTCTTTCTTGCGCTGAGCTCCTGAAGTCAAACAGGGCTGTTCCTTGTGCGTTTTGACTTTAAAAAGGACCTGTTTGTTGAAGAGGGTGGACCTTCCTGTCCCCCTGTACAGGTGAGGAAACTGAGCCTCAGAGGGGCTGAGGACAGCTTCTGGCCATGATACCAAGCACACCAGGCCCTTCTGGGGGCCAGTCTGCAGTGACCCCTCCTAGAAGCCCTGGGGCCTGGACCAGCCCCCTCTGGGGAGGTTGGGGCATCCCCAAGTCCTGGCCACCAGGAAGGGCCCTGCAGGTGTCCGGACCAGGCTCCTATTCCCAGGCTCAGCCCTCACACTGGCGTGGTCCCAGCTGCCAGCCCAGCGACCTGCCAGATGGCTCAGGAGTGGACTGGAGACTCCGCTCTCCCCACCTCGCCTGCCGTGCGATCCTGGGGGGCCCCTTCCCTCACAGACAGAGTGGACCCCTGGGCAGAGACGGGGCTGAACCACACCAGCAGGAGACACGCGTGGGGCACAGGAAGGAAGGTGCCCACCGCACTTGTGTCTGGGCTCTCCTGGGCTCAGGTCACGGGGCCTGAGAAGCTGTGAGCCCCTGGACACACAGACCCAGAGTGGGCATGTGAGTTCATAGGGGTGGGGCCTGTCACTGTGCCGTGGACTGGGCAGCCCTGTCCCTGTGCCCTCAGCTGCCCAGACGTAAGAGCAGAGGGACCCAGGACAGGGCACTTGACATTTCCTGGGACGGCAAGACCGTGAGGTGAGGGTTTCACAAGTGACCTGAGGCACAGCTGCTGTCCCCTCCCTGGTCCAGCACTCCTGGACCAGCCGGGGGAGGAGGCAGGGCCAGGGCACCTCGTGAGCTCTTCCCTTTGGGGAGTGGCCCCAGGGAGGAGGCCAGGTCCCCGAGTGGGGCAGGCGGCTGCAGATTGGTCCTCAAGTTCCCTCCTGTGAATGGCCGTCCTTGTCCCATGCTGGGGCCGTGGGGCCTGGGGTCTCCAGCTGTGCCTCCTGACATCTCTCTTACTGATCATCTGGACCTTCATCGGATTCAGAGCAGCATGCTCCTTGGTGTGGCAGACTCGTCCTGCCGTGGTGTCTGCAGGATTTGGATGAGGAGAGGGCGTCTCTCATGGCTGAGCAGGGGCACCCTCGGGTGGCTTCTTCATCATGTCCCAGACAAGGAGATCCTGTGGCCCACCTGGGGGACCCGGCTTCCCCAGCGAGGCTGTTGAGACACCCACACAGCACCAGGTCCAGCGGTGGGATTGAGATTGAGGACACCTGCTCTGGACACAGGACTGTGCGGAGGGACCGACGGCCAAGCCTCGAGGAAGCCATCGCTGTCAGACGTCACCAGGACGCGCCTCTTGAGCAGCACCGGGAAGTCCTGCTTTTCCTCTTCTCAGACTCTGAAGGTGAAGAGGAGCCGGCGAAAGCCACTTGGCCTCTCAAACCTGAGAAGGTTGTAAGTCCCCGTGGGCAGCCTGCGGTGGCGCCCGGTGACCAGGAAGCACGGGAAGCCCTGGCATGAGGGCCGCCCACCATCGTGCAGGAGAGGAACTATGACGGGCCACCCAAGTCCCTCCCCATGGACATGTTTGTCACCCGCCTCAAGCCACCATAGGAAGTGCTGCCGAAGCACTGAGGCGCGTGCTGTGTCCACCCCACCTGCCAGGCCACTCACCTGGCGAATGCGTGGGAGGAACAAGTGCAGGACGTCTCTGGGTGTGGACGCTGGTGACTCCTCTTTCTTATTTGCCCGCATATTTCCCAGGGCTTCTGTGGACAAGCGACTGTGGGGCTTGGTACAGAGATAAATGGACTGAGGAAGGCCTGACCCTCTGGGGGAGGTGACTGATGATGACCGGGGACAGCCCTGGAGGGTGGACCCTAGACAGTCTGACCCAGGGACCTGCAACAGGGCAGCACAGGCTGCCCGCCCTGTGGGGACACGAGTCACGGCCTGGATGGCGGGAAGCAGAGGGTGGGGACAGAGAGCTGAGCCAGGCAGCCGACGCGGGCACTGGGGGATGGCCCAGGCCACTCAGGGTGTGAGGGAAGAAAAGGGCACAGGGGACCTCAGTGGTTTGAACGGTGTCCTCCAAAGTGGCCCTCCACCCCGAACCTGTGGACAGACCTCCTGTGGAAACAGGGTCTTTGCAGAGGGGATGAAGTTGGGCCTCTCCAATGACAACTGTCCTCATAGGAGACAGAGGGGAGGCCCAGGGAGAAGGCTGGCTGAGGATGGAGGCACAGGTGTGGCCTTGTGGCTTCACGCCACCGAGGGCCGGGGACTGCCTGGGAGCCTGAGTGCTGGAGCCGACCCTGCCTCCAGCCAGAAGGAGCAGGTGCCCCCACACCTGAGCTCAGAGTTCTGCCTGCACTGGGGACAGTGGACTGCGGGGCAGGACGTGCCCTGCTCCCCCTGGGCTGCCGCCGGGCTGACGGTCTCTTCTCTTTGCTCCTCAGGTCTCCTGACGAACACAGCCCTCAGGGGCTCCGGGAGTGGTCTTGGCTCCCTGGACAGTCCACACCTCGACCCCGGCCCTCAGCCCTGGGTGGACTTCGCCTGTTCCCTGCCTCCAGCCACTGTTTCCCGCGGCCCATCAAGGACAGCCTCTGTCCTCAGCATTCTGAGCCTGACCCGCCGAACCCAGGAGGGCCGGACGTGGACGCACAGGTGGAGGCGCTGGGCACAAGCAATACAGGGCTGTGGGGCCCGGCCGCGCCCTCGCTTGCCGGCCACTCTCCTGGGAGCTGGAGGACGAGGATGGGGCCGAGGAGGAGCTGCGGCCCCGCCAGATGAGCCCGGCCGCGCGGTCCCAGGACTCTCAGGTGCAGACGCCGCCTCTCCGTGGGCCCCAGACTGTCTGAATTGTTTTATTTTCTTATACTTTCAGTATACTCGATAGACCAAAGAGCAGATCTATTTTAACGTGGACGCGCCCTCACCGTCAGAGTCCCGGGCTGGATGGCGGGGCGGGGGGAGGGGTGCGGTGGCAGAGACCTGCTGGTGGCCCCGGCAGAGAGCGGGCAGCGGTGGAGGCCCCCGCCCCACGATCGCCGCGGTGCGCCCTAGGAAGATGGCGCCAGCCGGAAGGACGCCACAGCTCACCTGCAGGCACCGGCCCGGGCATGGCCGGCGTCGGCCCCCACGCGGACAGCACGGTCCCCGGGGACACGGGCCGTTCCCGTCTCTGTGCTTAGACCGACTTTATCGTACTAAAATCACTTTCTGTTTTAACCAGTTCCACACGCCTCCTCTTCGACAGCCCCATTTTTGATAGTTGGATAATCCAGTTCTTGCCAAGAGCATGTTGGGTCTCCCGTGACTGCTGCCTCCTACGATACGCCATTTAGCTCCAGAAAGCAAATTAAAGAGAACGGAAGTAACACTGTTTGAAAGAGATCATTAAATGTATTTTGCAAAGCCTAAAGTTATATATTTAACAGTTTTTATATGTTGTATATTTGTAGAAAATCCTATTTAACACTTAACGTGGCGGCCCTGGCCTCCCCGAACGCGGGGCCAGTCCCCGTGTGTCCCTGGAGACTGTGGGGTGGCTGCGTGGGACCTCAGGAGCCGGGCGCAGGGGGAGAGTGGCCGGGCACCACGGCCCTGGTGTCCCGCCGAGGCTCCCGGCCAGCACTGGGGAAGCTGGGTTTCTTTCCACTTTGGTTCGAGGTTGGTGGCCACTGTCCCCCTTTGGGTCTGTGACTGGTGAGCGCTGCGGGTACAGGATTTTGGTCTGGCTCTTCCCATGGATTTCGTTGGCCCTTTCCTGTCCCTCCTGCCACTCCTGGGCCTCAAGGCCTTGGGCAGTGATTCTCCTTCCTGAGGGGGCACTCCCCTCATTCTCCACAGACCCATCTCCTCTCCGGGAGGCCAAGCAAGCAGGGTGGACAGAGGGACAGGGGGACAGGGGGCCAGGCGCAGGCGCCCCTGCATGGTGGGGCCCGCGGCCCCGAGGAAAGGTCGAGTGTGTGTGTCCTCCCCTGGCGACTGTACGCCAGCGCCCTCCGTTTTCCTGAGTTCCTGCTGAGTATACTACCTACGAGTCCAATTAACATGACTATTATGCTAGTTCTTCAATACTAAAAAGTTTAAAAATATAACTACAGTATATAGACGCCGTTCCAACCACCATAGACTAAAGATAGGAGAGGAAATCCATGACGTAAGACCCGTTCCCACTCCATGAGCACTTAGTTCACCTTCAGTCACCGAACATGTAGAGGAATTTGTATCCTGGAGAGAAAGAAAGGCTGAGGGGGGTCTTCATCACAGAGGGGGCGCCAGCGAGGGCCTGCCCAGCCCCCGCGGCCTAGGCTCGCCTGTGCCCACCGCCTCCGCTGCCTGTCCTTCCGAAAGCGAGTGTAGACACCTTCGAGGGCAGAGACCGGGAGATTTCAGATGTTACAGCATATTATTTTTCTTTGTTTTACAGTATTGAATTTTGTGTTGATTCAGCTAAATTATGAAAATAAAGAAAAACTCCTTTGATAAGCATGGCTCTTGTTCCCTGGCCGTGGTGTCCTGGAAGAGGGCTGGAGCTGGCATGGCTCGGGGGGCAGCAGGTGGGCTGGACACCCTGGGTCAGACCAGCTCTGGAGACAGGGACCTCCTTCCCGGGCCCAGTGCCCCTGACCCCGCCCAGCGCCCTGGCTCGTCCTGGGCCCACAGGAATGACCTCTGGAGCCCGGCCCCCACGGGTAGACAAGGCCCCTGCTCGGGGTGCCCAGCTCCCGGGTGCGAACACCTGCTCCCCACGCAGGCCGAGGCCCTCTGCTCCCTGTCTCCCTGCCCACGGGGGCAGCCCAGGCAGCCAGTGGGACGAGGGGCCACGATGTGCCTCACCTGTGCCAGGTGTCTGTGCACCAACCCCCGTGGCCCAGGACACAGAGGTGAAGCCCCACTCGGGGCCCCGGGGCTCCTAAGGGAGACCAGGCCTAAAGGACTCCTGTCTGGGGAAATCTGCTCACCGTCCCCAGGAGCCGTCTGTGGGGAGCAGATCGTCTGTGCTGCCTGCAGTGCCCTCCGAGGCCACCTGTTTGGGGTCCCACTTGTCATTTCCACCTGCTCTTTATAAATATTGGTCCTGGGCAGCTGTGTCCAGTGGGTGAGCCACGGCCCTGGGATGGCCTGTGCTTTGTTTCAGAGAGACTTCGAGGGTCTCTGGAACCATGGATGCAGGCAGCCCGGCCCAGGTCTCCCCTCCAGGTATCTGGCTTGTCCAGGGACAGAGGGGGCAGATGAGGCGGCCCACAGCTGCCGCAGGAGCCCCAGGTCAGCCCCCCCCCCCGTGCCCTCAGGTGGGGCCTGCGGGGGACCCTGGGCCCCTCCCACAGAGGCAGAGCCCCCTAGCTCCCTGGGCTCTGCAGTGAGGAGAAGGAAGGGGCAGCAGGGCCAGCGCCCACTCCTTCCTCGGGCCACACCAGGCTTCCAGGGTCAGCTGGGCTGCAGCATGCTGGGTGACAAACACTTCTCTGAGCCTGGCCAGAGGTCTGAGGAGCCGGTGGGGACTGGAGGGGCCGTGTCACCGGGACGCTGGCAGGCAGACTCGGCCTGACCTTGCCGGGGAGGCTCTCGGGAGTCTGGCTCAGGCTGTCAGGCTACCCCTGCTCCTGGGCAGCTGGTTGAGCAGGCCACGTGCCTGTCCTATATAAGAGGGGGACGCACCATCCTGTCCCTCATCTGGGGAGAGAGCGGGTTCTGTGACTGACAGCTCTGGCTCGTGGCTCACTGTCCTGTTTCCCTAAGCACCACTGGTCAGTCACCATGGCTGCCCTCCCTCCCCAGGGTTCTGGGGGCTGGAAGAGCCTTCTGCTCGCTGCAGACACTCTCACAGTGGGCTCTGTCATTCCCAGATGCTGAGCACTGAGTCAGGAGCCCACAGTGGGGCCTGTGGAGCCTCCCTGGCCTCAGAGAGCTCCCAGGGATGGCGAGCAGCCCCTGGTGTCCAGGGTCCCCAAGGTCACGCCCAGAGCGTCAGAGATGGAATGAGCTTGGTGACAGATGCTGTCACCAGGGATATCGTAAGCCCACCGGGCGCCTGCTCTGCCCTGCATTGTGTTCTGGACACCACAGTGACCATCAATATCTTGGCCTTGGGAGGTGACAGTGTTTCAGCCTTATCCTGAGCTGACCATCAGCCCAAGAAGCTGTTGTCCCAGAAAAAGCCACTTCCCGTGAAACTGCCCAGTGGCACTGGTGGCCCCAGATTCTCAGTGCTATGCTCCACAAAAAAGGGGGACCTCCATGCTCACTCGCAGAGTGGACCCTGGGTCAGTCCCCTGCCCTTCTGAACTGGCAGTGGACAGGGCCCCTGAGCCCCTGCTGTGCAGAGCTGCTGAGGCCCTCTGCCTGATTCCAGACCCCGAGGCTTGCTCCCTTTGCTGGCCCTGGCCGGTCTCTTCCTGGACCTTGCTCACGGCTGTGTTCAGAAGTGGCTTCTTTAGGGACGTCCTGCACCCTAAATGCAGTTTGTCTCTCCCTCCTGTGCTGGGAAATAATAACACATTTCTTTTCTGCTTTTACGAATGTCCCCCTTCTGCCAAGGCTGCAGGGAGGGACTGGTCTCCTTAGCTGGCTGTGGGCGGGTAGGTGGCCCTGGCGGATCTGCGGTGGGTCCTGCCCTCCTCCCGCATGAGAGAAGCCGGCAGGAAACCAGAGCCTCCCGTGGGCCGAGGCGCCTCCCAGGCCCTCTGGAAGGGAAAAGACGGCCTGCTGAGGATGCGTGTCCTCCCACAGAGGACGATGCTGAGGAGAGACCTTCTGACCCTGTGAGGTCTACGAGGAAGCCTGTGCTCAGGACGGGGCCGGTGGCAAGCCACTGCGCAGGGCTGTGTGGATACAACAGGACAGAGGGGACGGGGCAGGGCCCTGCTGAGGCTGGACAGGGTCACAGCCCCAGGAGGTGAGAGAGAAGAGCCCCAGCAGATGGGGCGGCTCTTCCTAAGCTGGTTCAACAGGGGTGAGGCTGGACCTCCAAGGTCAAGGCCAGGCAAGGGACAGCCCAGGAGCCTGCCAAAGGGTGGCCAACAGGAGAGCCCAGCTGTGCGTTCCCTCCTGAACTTGGGGAGGGACCACAGTGCCACCAACCCGCATGGTGGCCCCTGCTGTGTGTGCCTGGCTTCTAGCAAGGAGCATGGCCTGCATGAGAGAACCAGGAAGGCCCGGGAGTGGCCAAGCCACTGTCACAGCTCGGTACACGGTCCTCCAGAGGAAGTGAGGGGGACCACCCTCCGGAGCCGCCTTCAGGGACCATCACTGCCCTGGGCCTTGTCAATGTCAGGGCTCAACAAGAAGCTGGCCCGTGCTATGGTCAGCTGTGAGTGACCCCCAAAGCCCCTGGTGAGACAACGCAGGAGTGTCCCAAGGTGAAATGATTCGATTATGGATTAATAATAATCCACTGAGGGATTAATCCACTGAGAGGATTAACTGGGTGGTGCTGAGGCAGGTGGGGTGTGGTTGGAGGAGGTGGCCCACTGGAGTGTGACTTTGGGTTTGTATTTTGTCCCTGGAGAGCAGAGCTCTCTGCTTCCTGGGCTGAGCTGCTTCCCTGCGACACACCCTTCCACCGTGATGCGCTGCCCTGTCCTGGGCCCAGAGCTCTGGAGTCGGACTCCTATGGACTGAGACCTCCAGAATCATGAGCCAAAATCAACTCTTCCTCCTCTTTGCTCTTGTTACGGGGTCTTAGTCACAGCAATGCAGCCCGGAAGCCTGGAGCCCAATGCTAAGGCTTTTCCATCCGCTCAGGAACAGGAGGCTTGGTGGCTGAGGGGCCAGGCCACAGCTATCAGCCCAGCGAGCCTCATGCTCATCAATCCCAAGATCAGCCCAGAGGCCCCATGGCCCAGGGATTCCCAGGACCCATCCCAAGCCAGGACACCTCCCAGGCAGGTTCCCTGCCATGAGGGCTGGACAGTCCAGTAGTCGAGGCTGGGCCCAAGCCCCAGGTCCTGGCAGGGCTGTGGGTCCAGCAGCTTAGCTCTGGGCACTTGGCACCCCACTGGGCTGAGAAGGGAGGAGCCACACCAGGACCCTGAGCTCTCACTGAGAACAACACCAAGGAGGCCCTGGCCCTCACTGCAGTGTCCCTTCTGCCCGTGCTGGGCAGAGGGACAGGGGGGCTTGGGCAAAGAGCTTACTCACACCTCAGAGGCCACCGGAGCCAATGTATCTTCTGGAAGCAGCTTCCGACCTACTGTGGTCCCTCCGGAGATGCTTGGGGCAGCCCCAGGTCACCGCCTGCCCTGACCCCTGGCCAGAGCCTCCCTTCTCCAACCCAGGAACTTGGAAAAGTTCCCCAAAGCTGGGACAGTGCATGAACAGCTTGCCCAGGTGGAGCAGGCCCAGCCCTCCTTCCCCAGAGGAGCACGAGATGCTGGCCCTCAGCCTGGGCCCTGGCTGGAGCCGGTGCAGCCCTCTGCAGAAGTGTGGAGGTGCCCCACCCGCCCCACACACTCTCCGTCTGCCCAGTTTTTCCGAGGGTCTCTCTTCTGGTACCCGCCACCTTAACAGCACCTAGCACAATCTGCAGTGGACCCACTGGGGCTAGCCATCAGGTTACTTCCTGCAGTGTGACCACTCCTCCAGCTTCCTGAGCCTGAGAGGCTGGGCCTGAAGTCACAGGTCACCGTGAGCCTCCGTGCCCCAGAATCACCTTTGCTTTTCTGCTTGGGACGCAGGCACTCCCAGAAGCCATGGCTGAAGAGCCCGTCAGTCAGCAGGCTGCACGGGGGAGGCCCACCGACCTGGGAAATAGTTAGTGGGCCTGGACCCCCAGGGTGCCCAGCAAGGGGCAGGCAGGGCTCTGACTCCCAAGGCAGTCAGGAAGAGGTGAGGCCTCCACTGTGGGAATCGTCTGCACCCCACCTGCCATACAGACCCTCCACTCAGGAGAAGAGTGACCAACAAGAGGAAGGGAAGGAAGAGACAGAGGTCTGGGTGGCCCAGAGGTGGCCCTGCACATGACGGCCTTCTAGACCTCCTTGCCCCACTCCAAACTGACCCTTCCTGTCCAGACACAAGTCCACGTCCCCTGTGCTGCCCCACCAGGACAGGGCCCGGGCTGGGTCCCCGAGGAGCATCCCCGTGTGCCCCTCCACCCTGGAGGCTGCAGGAGAGCAGGGGACCCTCTCAGAGGCCCAGCAAGAGAGGGCTGGCTCCTGCCCGTGTGTGTGATTTGTTTGGGGTGAGCTTGCTGTGAGGTTTGGTGGCAGGCCTCGTGGGCACAGTGCGTCCTCCTGGGGCCATGGGGGGACCTCAGGTTAGCACTCAGTGCCCCAGACACTCCTGGCCTGGAGGTCATGCACAAGCAGGGGTCTCACAGTGTGGCTGAAAGTACTTGGCCACTGAAGTGGGAGCATCTGTCAGCAGAATTCTGTTCGGGATTCTGCTAGGGGCACTTTTATTCCAAAACAGCCTTAAAATTACTATTTAGCCTTGGGAGGTATGTGTGTGTGTGTGTGTGACTTTGTATGTGTCTCTGGGTGCTCTGTCTCTGTGTCTCTGTGCCTGTGTGCCTGTGTGGGTGCCCATGGGTCACCTGTGTGGTCTGGGTGTCCAGAACATTCCAGGGGTTGACTGGCAGGTGCAACAACCGCCCAGGGCCAGGCCCAGTCACGGCGGCTGAGTCGGGAAGACACTGTCACTGGGAGCAGAACACCGCTCTCCCCGCAGGGGGACCCCATCCCCACCCTGGAGGGGGCGTGGCTTAGGGCTTCCTGACCTTCGACCTGGGCATGAGCAGCAGTCCTGGTGGTCCCCAGGTCGCGCTGCTGGGTCCTATCATTTGTTTTTTCCCACGGCCTCCAAACAGGCTGGTCCCAGACAGGGCAGCCAGGTCCCAGGGTGAAAGGGCACCGGGTCAGCAGAGCCGCTGACTGCCCTGCAGCGGGTGCCAGTGGGGGCAGGCCGGCAGGGTTCTGCTGGGGTCTCCAGGATCCAGGCCCCCTCCTCCCGACGTCACTCACCCGACCAGAGGGTGGCTCCATCTGGAACCCGCGCTTCAGGGCCTGCTGCACGTAGAAGCCCTCACTCTCCTCACCAGGCTCTGGGAAGACTCAGCCTCTGGGCCGTCACCTCCCCCGGCTTGCGACAATGTCACCAGCATCTGCACCCACGTGCCCCACCACAGTGGCCCCGGGCCAGGGTCCCCAAGGCGGGATGTCCCGTTCCTGGGAGAGCTCACCATGTTCGACTCCACCTTCTTACGACCTGGGCCTCTGGACCCGGCCTCCCTCCCCTCAGTGTCAAGGGACCAAAGCCACCAGGGATGGGTGGGCTTGTGTGCAGATGCCTTGGGGAAGGTGGTTCCCACAGAAACAGGGGGCCACTGACACATCCCCCCGGCCCTGTCCAGTAGATTCCTGGCTGCAAAGCAAACACCCACCCACATAAAATGAGAGGGACCCACAGAGGAGAACCCCTCCCTCTCCCCAGAGAAAGGCCACCCCGGGCCCAGGCAGGCGGCAAAGAGAGGTGCAGGCCTGGGTGGCTGTGCGCGGACTCCAGGACCCACCTGGGGGACGGCGCGTGGAGTGAGCCCAGGAGTTCAGCATGAGCCTCGCAGCAGCCAGGCCTCTGGTTAAGGACCCCGTGTGTGTGCTGAGGATCGGCTGAGGTGGGCGGCCAGGTCCCGGGGGAGAGGGGAGGTGCTCTGCACACACACACACACACACACACACACACAGGGGTGCAGACTGGCTTGTGTGGGGGAATCATTCCACGACATTCATCTACATCAGAATGTTAATGGACAACTTACAAATGTCCAGTAAAAATGAATTTTAAAAGGTCACAGAGGAGCCATGAGCAGGAGCAGGGAAGGGACCTGCCCTACAGCAGGAAATCCAGGTGGGTAGCCACAGCTGTGCAGAGGGCACAGGGCCACACATGGACCCAAGGATGGCCAGTTTCCTTTATGTGCATCTGCCTCATCCTCCGGTCAGTTCCTCCCGCCTGGCCTCCCTCTTTGACCTCTCCTCAGTGGTCACAGGGCCCCTGTCTTGTGGTCTAACTGAAACACTTGTTCCTGGTTTGAATTCCGTTCTTGGCTCTTTGGGGAATGACTCAGGTCCTGGCCTGTTGACCCTGATGCCCAGGACTCTTTCTTTCCTCTCGTCACCCCCACCCCACCCTGTTGAACCAGGATGCCGGGGACTCTCTCCTCCCTCTTGTCTCCCCTCACCCAATTTCAGAGACCTGCCCGCCCTCGTGTCCTGCAGGAAGAAGGCTCTTTCTGGAAGGTTCTATGGCACTGTCCTTAGAATGTGCAGACGGGATGAATGTGTGCTCAGAGGTGTCCCAGAGGACATGAGTTCTGTAGTCAGGGCTTGGGGCTGTCGGTCTGTGCATTCGGGTAGTGGGTGGGGATTTTCCTAAGGGTTCTTGAAGGGCCATGGGCAATGGGGTTCTCAAATCTGAGAGCTGGTACTGCTCGGCTGTCCTCTGTAGAGCTCCAAGGTCAAGAGGCCGTCCCTGTGTGCCATGTGGATTAACTCTTCTGTATTCAGACTGTCTGGCTCTGGAAGGTTCCAAGGTGCTGTACCAGGGGGCAGCTCAGCATGGCTGCACCTGCTGGGCGGGTCAGACAGGCCACTCCAGGCACAGGAGGGGGCAGCCTGTGACCTGGGCTGCTGCCCTATTGAGGGAGACTTCAGACGTGAATTACCAGCTCCAAGTGTCTACCACAGAGACTGTGGCCACTCCAGTGGGCCCTTAGCTGGTCCTTCCCTGAGCACACCACTTGTGACCGTGCCAGACTTCTTCTGGTCAAGTAAGCAGTAGGTGTGGTGTCGCAGACAGGTAAGTGAGCTGGCTGTGAGCATCTGCCCTTCCGTGGCTTCATGCTGACACCCCTGGAGCCCGCCTGGGAGAGGCCACGGGAGGCCGCAGGAGCACAGGCGGGAGCCCAGCAAGCCAGCCCTCCCAGGCCCCCAACACCAGCCAGCTGCCCTCGGTCCCACGAGCCGGCACCCACCCCAGGGAGCAGCTGGGAGAGGAAACACCTGCCTCACTCAGCCGAGCTGCCATCTCGTGGAACAGAGGCCGAGGGCACGATAGTGTGGACAGCATCCAGGTGCCGTGGACACCAGCTTGCAACATGAATTATGGAAGTATGAGGCCATCAACTCCTCCCACCCTGAAATCCTGTGTCTAGCAAAGATGTGCTTTTAAAATGAGGGGAAATAAAGGTACTTGCAAATACATAAAAATGCACAGAATGTCCTCCCCTGAACTCTTCCCCAGTAATACCAAAGGATGAGACCGACAAGCAGGAGGAACCCAGCAGGAATGAGGCTGGGCAGGGTGAGGCCAGGGGAGATGGACGGGGATGGGCCGGGCACTCCCACCCGGGGTCAGGGGTTTTACAGTCTGAAACCCAGGACTGGGCAGCTGCCGAGGCCCTGGGAGAAACGGAGGTGCCTGCGCCGGAAGCCACCTAAGAGCGGCAGCTCTGCAGTCCTGCCTGAGGCTGCTCTTAAAGTCCCACCTGCGGTGGCAGAGAAGCCACCACCTTGCCAGCTTGAGTGGGCAGACGGCAGCCTTCGGGGCAGCAGGACAGGTGGGCGTGGGGGGACCTCGAAAGGCAGGGAGCACGGGTGTGGGGAGAGCTGGACTGGGTGACTTCTCCGAATCCCCCTCACCTGAGCAGGACAGAAATCAGAATGCCGTGGGTGACATTAAAGGAACCCTGCCTTCTAGGTCCTTCTCCGACCCACCTGGTGCAGGTGCTGGACGGGGCACTGCCAGGCTTGGGGAGGAAGAAGCACTGGAGGTGACGGGCATCTCAGCAGCAAGGGACGCAGAGATGCAGCCAACACGGGACGGGGTGCAGGACCAGCGCTCATGGCCGGGAGGGAAAGGAGCCTCCGCGAGCCAGAGCCGCAGCAGCACAGCAAGCAGAGACGCCGCGGCCTGAGGAAGGACTCGACGGTGGACCAGCCACCACCGAACCGAACAGCCACCCTGGAGGGCACTGCAGAGTCCAGCTCGGCACAGTGGCCAGCTACCGCCAGGTGCCAGAGCGCCAAGACCAGGGGAGGATGGTGTGCCCTGGGAGAGCTCGCAGGAGCCCAGACAGCCTCTGGAGGGTCAGCAAAGGCCTCGGGCCCCCGTGGCCTCTGTTATTCACATCTACTATAAATCAGCCGAATTATTGAAGAAGTGGGGTGTTGATGAGTGAGGGGTGGAGGTCCCAACAGAGAAATGAAAACTTTAGAAAATAGGAAAAGTTTTAGAGGTGACAAACGCAGTACCAGAAAATAAATCGAAAAAAATTGCCAGGCTGGCGGTCCAGCGGCGGATTGGAGAGAGCAGGGAGAGAATCAGTGAACCTAAAGATAGATCAATGAAACCTGCTCAGTGTGAGAAACAGATAGAAAAATGATTGGAGGAAAATTTAAACGGTTCAGAGACCTTTGGGACCACATCAAGGTGTCCAGCCTGGGTGTAAACAGGGACCCAGAGAGAGTGGGGAGAAAAGGGGGTGGAGAAAAGAAATGGAGAATTGGGGGCGGAAACCTCCATATTTGGTGGAAACATGAACGTCCATACACATTCAGATCACAGCCCAAAGTCGGGTGCCGTAAGTCACAGCCAGGTGGAGAGTGAAACCCAGAATCAGGAGACAAGTTCTTCAAAACAAAAGAAAAAAATGACACCTTTTGTGGAAGGGACAATGACAGAATACTGACTTCTGGCCAGAAACCTCGGAGGCCAGCAACCCAGCTGGTCCAAGTGCTGGGTCAGGGACAGCATCAGTGAGCCACAAGTCTAAGGGCAGGAAAGAAGAAGAGACTAAGAAAACCCAGAGGGAATAAGAGCAGAGGGGAGCCTGGAGCCCGCCCACCTGCCTGGGTACGCCCTGGCTGGACGCGTCAACGCCCTGTGAGGACCCGAACCCGCAGAGGGCGAAGGGGCCCGCGGGGGTCTGTGCTGGGCCACCTGCCCTGGTCCAGTGTACCTACGAGCTTTAGGGTGTGGACGCACACACAGCCCTTCCAAGTCATGTGGAAGGAAGATGGCCCCACGTAGACCAGATGGGGCAGAGAGCAACCCTCGGGAAATCTCACAGAACTAAATCTTAGAGGAAGTGTTCTCTGGCCACGAGAAAATCAGATGAGAAAGCAATTACAGGATGGTGTCTGGAAAATCCCTGAATGTATGAATCCCTTCTAACAACCCATCGGTTAAAAAAAAAAAAAGAAATTTCCATTTAATGCACTTAATTGAATAAGCTGACTTGAGTGGCAGTAAAAGCACACCAGTTAGACCATGCAGATGGGAACCCAGAGCAAGCTGCAGAGCTGTGTTTACATCAGACAGAGTAAACTGCAGGGCAGACACCGTGGAGACAGGCCAGGAAGGTGCCCGTGTAAGGATCAAGGCGTCCGTCCAACGGGGAGACCTGGCGGGGTCAAGGTGCGCGCCTCCGTGATCACCCGGCTTTGTAAACCAGCGTTGTTCGATCTGAGCGGAGAGAAGAAAAGACAAAGAAAACCAGACAGTGTGCAGCCCCATGAACTCCACTTTCTCTCGCCACAGTGCTGTCCTTTGTAGTTGCCTTGGTGTTGACGCCTCCAAACACAGACCCCCTAAGACGCCCTCGTTTTGGCTCTGCACAACGACGAATATCAATTGAAAAGGAAAATGATCTTCATTACATTCACCTAGGTAGTCACCATTCCCAGTGTCCTCCTGTGTCCTGGAAAATGTCAGTTCCCCTAGGCATCACCTCCCTGCAGCCCAGAGGACGCCCCGCAGCCTCTATTCCAGAGGACTTCTCCTGGCACCTCCGACTGCCCTTGCCGGACGCCCTGCTCTACCCCTGGCTGCCGAGGCTCTGCTTGGAGGGCAGAACAGCCCTCCTCCTTCTCCCCCCTTTCTGCCTTCTCTCTTTCCCTCTTGTCTCTCTAGACACCCCTGCTCTCTCCCTCCCCTCCCCTCCCCTCCCCTCTTCTATTCTCTCCGTGTTTTAAAGACACTAAGACGTGGCTTTCCGGTCTCGGCTGCTCCTGACGAGTTCAGAGCTCTTCTTCTTTTGCTTCAATGTAGCATCTTTTCCTCTAGCTACTTTTAACACGCTCTCTTTATCCTTGATCTGGTGTATGTACACATAAGTTTATTTGATTTTGTTCTATTTGGAGTTTGCTGAGATTCTCGAATCAATAAATTCACGTCTTTCACCAAATTTGGGAACTTTTTTGTCACTGAGTCTTAAAAGGCTATTTTATCTCAGTGTCTCTCTATTATCCTTCTGGAATTCCAGGAATATATGTATTAGACCTTTCGATACTGTTTTCAACCACCTGAGTTCCGATGATTTTCCAAGTGTTTTCTCTCTCTCTCTTCCTGACTTCTACTGATCTGGCCTGATATTTCCTCTCACATCTCCTTACTTCTATTGAGTTATCTCATATTTCACATTTTTCTGTCTTAGGTTTTACAATTTTTTCTGTTTCTCTGCTAAAATTGTCAGCCTTTTGATTTAATTAAAGTATGTTCCCCTTTAAGTCTCAATGCAACAGGAGATGCAGGTTCTCTTCTGCCAGTTCAGATCCCTGTTCACACAGAGCATTCAGCTGTTTATTTCCCTTGGGAATTTGTCCCATTTCCCTGTGTTTTCATGGTTTCTGTTGCTGTGTTACATGTCACTTGGACTTTGGTTTCCATCCGGAACACTGAAAATGGAATATTGTGTCCTCTCTGGATTCTGATGCATTCCTCTAAAGAGTAGGCTTTTAATTTTACTTTTTTTTTTTTTTTTTTTTTAGCTAACCTGGCAATTAGCCCAGTTGGATGCAGTTTCTGAGCTCTGAGTTCAACCTCGGTTCAGTTTTCTGCATCCTGGGTCCTTTCCTGGCCTCCCTATTGATCTAAGAGCCCGACTGAGACATGGAATTGGGGACTTCCCTGCCTGGCTTTCCTCCCCCCGTCTCATCCTCTAACCCCCCATATCTGCATTCTGTCTCCATGTGTGAGACTGATCTGTGCAGGCTCACACTGCCACGCCAGGAAGCATGGGCCCACGGAGCTGTGATATGTGGGATTTGCACTGTAAACAGTTCTGGATCCTGTTGCCTTTCAGTTATTACGACTTTTAATCTATGATTATTTGGGCATGGTGTTTGCATTTCTAAATAGGGGTTATATTTACTCTAGCTTTTTCTCTTTGGATTCTGATTGCACAGTGGCCCCGTATCTTCTTTGACGTAAATGTGTGTGCATCTTACATCTTATGTGTTTGTCGTTGTATTTAGGTATTTATTGAGGCCTCTTTAGGGCCTGGGGCTTGATTGGTTATTGTTTTTTTTTTTCTATGTGTACTTAGAAAAAAATACTCTTTATTTGCCAGGTGCTCTGCTCTGATGAAGCCATTCTCATTGTCCTCTGATCTTCTTCTCATCTTGGACAGAATGGAAGAGTGTTAGATTGGCATTTTTCCTAGCAGATCTATTAGTTTATTTATTTATTTATTTGTAGGCTATTTTATTTGTTCAGGGTAAATATTGGTAAATTGTTCAATACAGAGGGTTTTTTATGCCACCGCCCTCTCCACTGGAAATGTTATTTTGTCTTGAGTTTTAAGTTATCAGTGTGGCTTTGCTGGGTTCTTTGGGGATGACACGTCTCTGATATGTCATTTTTCACCCCTGTACCATCAGTCCTTGTGGACATGTAAATGGAGGCTTGGCCCTAGTGGGTGGTGCATCCTGAACATACACATTTTAATTTAGTTTTTCCAGTTTCATGGAAAAGATCTTATAAGAATTTTGATGAGACTTTTACAGAATCGAGGATTTGGGAGTGGAGTTGCGACTTCTCCAAGCTCCCGAGGCTGTCGTGGATGGCGCTGAGATCTCTCCATCCACGGGAGCTTTCTCTCTGTCCTCTGTCAACATTCTACGGTTCTCTCCATCGGCAGGCTTGGACGTCTCAGCGATTGGTTCCCTTGTTTTCACAGAATCTCTGGGAATGTTTCATTAATTCAAACACTACAGTGGTGCAATAAAAATTTCTGGCAATAGAGTCAGTTATTTTCCTTCTAAGTTTTATGATTTTTCTTGTCGTACTCCACAGGACTGAAGTGTCCTTGGCTTGTTCCAGATTTTAGAGAGAAAGCGTCCGTCCGGAGCATTATCCTGAAGAAGGAGGCCCTTTATGCATTTTTACAGATGACTTGTATGGAGTTAGGGAAGCTCTGTCCTTTCCATAGTTTTCTCTGAACTCTTGTCAGAAATGGGGTTAACTTTTTACAATGTACTTGCATGTGTCCGTTTGAACAGTGGTAGGGTTTTATGTGGGGAATCACGGCGTGTCGTGTTAATTTATCCTTTTACTCCCACGAAAACCAAGTTTGGTTGTGAGAGATTTTGTAGAAGGTTGCTGCGTTTGAGTTGTTAATATCCTGGATGTTTTTTGAGAAGCTGTGCCCATAAATCACATTAACCTCCAGTTTCCCTTTCCTATGCTGTCCTTTCCTGGCTGGGGATCAAGATTAGACTCATATCATAAAATGAGAACTTTCACTTTTTATTGTCTGGAAAATTCTCTATGAAATTGGAATGATCTGTTCATTGACTGCTTGGTAGAAGTCACCCATAAAACCGCCCATGCCTTTTTAAAAAATTGAAAATGCAGCATGGTTGGACTTTAGAACACCATTTTTAAATTAACCATCTCTTTAATGGTTATAGGTCTATTTAGGCTTGCTATTTCTTTTTGGGTCATTTTTCTGAAGTTATAATTTTTCAGGAATATTTCCAGTTTAATGAAGTTCTCACATTTATTGGTCCAAATTTGTTTGTAGAGTTCTCTTTTCTTTAATGTCTTCCCCATGAAATTTATCATGCATTGAAAATTGCATGTGAGCAGTTTAAAGAAGACCAAAAAAATGAAACACCCACCCACCCACCCCTGGCGCTGCAGTCAGATCCCGACGGAACGCTGGAAACCCCCTTCTCCACCAATCTTGCCTTCTGATCCCTCCTCCCCACATTGTCACCATCCTGAATTTATACAAAATATTTTCTTGGGTTTCTTTATGGTTTTATGGATAAGCATGTATAGAGTTTTCTGTGTAAACATCATATCATGGAGTTTCAAATGTGAGTATCAGGGAAAACCCAGCCACACGGGGGAGTGGGCTTGCTTCTACCTACATGAAGGTCCCAGGGGCAGCCCGGAGCTGGGAGGACCGAGCCTGACCCTGGCTTTTGGAGACTTGCTGGTGTCACCTATGGGATCTGAGGGTCCTTGGGTCATGGGGTAGGCCCCAGCCACCCCTCCTCTCTCTGCCTCTTGGTCAAGTTGTGACCGTTGGCTCTCAGCCTTGCTCTCTGCCACTGCCCTGTGCTGCCTCCCCAGAACAGGGTCCACGTGAGCACCCTGCCTGTGAACCTCGTAGGTATTTCAGTGCCGTAACAGGAGCTGACTAACCCAGGGCAGCCTTGAGGGGCCCAGGGCTGGAGAGGGTGAGCAGACGCAGAAGCCTTGCGTGCTTCAGCTCGTGGGAGAGGCAGAAGGTGAGGTGCCGTGGATGCAGCTGGGAGCCGTGGCGGGTACACAGCAGAGGGTGGACCTGCTCTGGGTGAGGATCACAGGCCCCTTGAGCTGCCATAGGGTCCTCAGCTTTCAGGGAGACTGAGGCTGAGCAGAGGTCACCCTGACTGGCACCAGGACAGGGTCAGGGTGCCATGTGTCAAATGTCCAGACTGGGACCTCTCTCCCATGATGAGTACTGGGAACTCCAGTGTCCCCAGGGAACAAAGCCCCAGCTGGGTGGTGGACAGGGCGCCACTCCCTGAGCCAGGAAGAGGGCACATGGGAGATTAATCCGTCCATTTCCTCAGAGAGGTGCCCACTTACCCATGCAGTGGTGGCTATGTCGAACCGTAAAATGGACCATTTGGCTTTATTTCCCTGTAACCTTGGACGTTGCAAAACTCGGTGCAACTTGGTGAGATTCAACTGCACTCAGCAGAGTGTCTGGCCCAGTGGGTTTCACCGACCTGGCGTCTGGTCTGGGCCCTGCCCTGCCCGGGAGCTGCGTCCTCCAGGTCCTGTGAGGCAGGAGGCCGGGAGCGGCTGGTGGGGCTGAACCTGCAGCTCCCTCTCTGGCTCCTCAGCTGCCCGGGGTGGGGGGGAGCTGCCGCCTCGCCTGGCGGTGCCGTGTGTGCCGTGTGACAGGTTTCTCTTGTCTTATTTAAACATGTCCCACTTTCCAAGCAGGCGCCGCTCAGGTCCTTTCCACAGAGCAGCTGGGGACAGCCGAGCTCTCGCCGGCCGCGGAGCCAGAGCACTTGAGCTCAGGTCGCGGACCGCAGGACACCTCTCTGCGCCAGGTGAGGTCTCTGTTGCAGGTGCCACTGACCGCTTCTTTACCCCGAGGAAAGGGCTGGTGACAAGACTCCACATGGCCCCAGTGAGCAATCAGCAGCAAGAGGGACACAGGGGAGGAGGCCGCAAAAGAGCCCAAGAAAATGGGGACAGCAGGCGTGGAGGCCCCGGGCCAGCTCCCTGGGAGCTGGGGGGGAGGGCCCCTCGGCCTGGGGATTCAGGGTCAGCGGGCCGCAAAGCAAGACCCCGACAATAAAAACCAACAGAGTGGAAATGAAAGAAGAACAGGAAACGCTGAGAACCCACCATCTCTCGACTGCAGCAGGCGCAGGTTCCAGGCTGAGCTGGGAGGGAGCTGGTTCAGGGCCCTGCGTGCCCTGGGCTGCTGTGACAAGACTCACTGGCCCTGTGGGTCAGACAGCAGGACCTCCTCACTGTTGAGGCCAGAGGCCAAGGTCGGGCGCAGGTGGCTCCTCCCATGGCCCCTCCTGGGCTGCAGCCTCCGCCCTGCCTCCTGGTGTGGCCGCCCGTCTTCGTCCTGGTGTGGCCGCCCTGTCTTCATCCTGGTGTGACCACCCCGTCTTCGTCCTGGTGTGGCCGCCCTGTCTTCATCCTGGTGTGACCACCCGTCTTCGTCCTGGTGTGGCCGCCCTGTCTTCATCCTGGTGTGACCACCCCATCTTCGTTCTGGTGTGGCCGCCCGTCTTCGTCCTGGTGTGGCCGCCCTGTCTTCATCCTGGTGTGACCACCCCGTCTTCGTCCTGGTGTGGCCGCCCGTCCTTGTCCCAGTCTCTCCTCACACAGACCCATTCCTGTGGGACTAGTGCCTCTCGAGACTCCTTCCCTGATTCAGCTCTGTCCAGCCCTGTCCCTGGTCTCTTTGGGTTCTGGGGTTAGGACTTCTGCACATGAATTCAGGGGACACAGCTCAGCCCCCAACAGCAAGCCAGCTTGGAGACACTGCTGTCAACGTCACCCCTTGGAGGGGTCTGGGGCACCCAGGAGCACAGCCTCCTCACGGGCTCTGGCCACGCGGCTTCTGCAGCTTAAAGCACGAGCCATGGCCCTGTACGGGGGCGGCCCGGGGTCACTGAGGCCAGGGGTCATGGCCTCTCAGGGTGCTGGACTCCCCGAAGGCAGAGCACACAAGCCATTCTACAGCCCAAGTCCGGGGCAGAGACTGACCAGGCCACTCTGCCAAAGGCCATCTGTCCATCTGCCCTTTGTCCTGGCTTCATTGTTTTTCCAAAATAGAAGTGATCTGGGGTCAGGATGATAGCAGTCACAGAGAGCTCCCACCAGGGCCAAGTCACACAAGGTGCCCCTCTGAGTCCTGGAGGCAGGGACCCCCTGAGCCCCCTGCTGCCCACAGCAGCACTGCAGGGTCCTGAGTCTCAGGCCTGGATGGGGCCGTGGGTCTGGCTGCAGGTCCAGGGCTTCTGCTGGAGCTCCCACGACCTACCCCGATTACAGAGCCCTCAGCCAGGGCACAGGTCCCCACCCACGGACATGCCTAATGTTGGAGAGTACTGAACCATCTACACTGTCGTTCCTAAAAACATCTGTGATGAAGTCGAACTTAAAAGTTGAATTATGAATTTGGCACAATAAATAATAATAACAATAACCCATAAGAAAATAGGATGATTATGGTAATATACTGTGACAAAAGCTATTTAAAAGTATGAACGATTTCTATAGTTTTCCATTTCGTATAGTGGCCCACAGTAACTGAAACCTCAAAGCAGAGATTGTATAGGGGTCTTGCAGATGGACACTCCTAGGGGTGAGGGTCCTATGGGGGAGGGTCCTGTGGGGGAGGGTCCTGTGGGGGAGGGTCCTGAGGGTGAGGGTCCTGTGGGGGAGGGTCCTGTGGGGGAGGGTCCTGTGGGGGAGGGTCCTGAGGGTGAGGGTCCTGTGGGGGAGGGTCCTGTGGGGGAGGGTCCTGTGGGTGAGGGTCCTGTGGGGGAGCGTCCTGTGGGGGAGGGTCCTGAGGGTGAGGGTCCTGTGGAGGAATGTCCTGTGGGGGAGGGTCCTGTGCAAGAGGGTCTTCCTGTGGGGGAGGGTCCTGTGGGGGAGGGTCCTGAGGGGGAGGGTCCTGTGGGGGAGGGTCCTGTGGGGGAGGGTCCTGTGGGAGAGGGTCCTGTGGGTGAGGGTCCTGTGGGGGAGCGTCCTGTGGGGGAGGGTCCTGAGGGTGAGGGTCCTGTGGAGGAATGTCCTGTGGGGGAGGGTCCTGTGCAAGAGGGTCTTCCTGTGGAGGAATGTCCTGTGGGGGAGGGTCCTGTGGGGGAGGGTCCTGTGGGGGAGGGTCCTGTGCGGGAGGGTCCTGTGGGGGAGGGTCCTGTGGGGGAGGGTCCTGAGGGGGAGGGTCCTGTGGAGGAATGTCCTGTGGGGGAGGGTCCTGTGGGGGAGGGTCCTGTGGGGGAGGGTCCTGTGGGGGAATGTCCTGTGGGGGCGGGTCCTGTGGGGGAGGGTCCTGTGGGGGAGGGTCCTGTGGGGGAGGGTCCTGTGGGGGAGGTTCTGTGCAAGAGGGTCCTCCTGTGGAGGAATGTCCTGTGGAGGAATGTCCTGTGGGGGAGGGTCCTGTGGGGGAGGGCCCTGTGGGGGAGGGTCCTGTGGGGGAGGGTCCTGTGGGGGAATGTCCTGTGGGGGAATGTCCTGTGGGGGAGGGTTCTGTGGGGGAGGGTCCTGTGGGTGAGGGTCCTGTGGAGGAGGGTCCTGTGAGTGAGGGTCCTGTGGGGGAGGGTCCTGTGGGGGAGAGTCCTGAGGGTGAGGGTCCTGTGGAGGAATGTCCTGTGGGGAGGGTCCTGTGCAGGAGGGTCCTCCTGTGGGGAATGTCCTGTGGGGGAGGGTCCTGTGGAGGAATGTCCTGTGGGGGAGGGTCCTCCTGTGGAGGAATGTCCTGTGGGGGAGGGTCCTGTGGGGGAGGGTCCTGTGGGGGAATGTCCTGTGGGGGAGGGTCCTCCTGTGGAGGAATGTCCTGTGGGGGAGGGTCCTCCTGTGGAGGAATGTCCTGTGGGGGAGCGTCCTGTGGAGGAATGTCCTGTGGGGGAGGGTCCTGCGGGGGATGTCCTCATGCCCAGGGGTGGGGGGGGAGGCGGGCAGCGTCCTCAGTCCCCGAGCTCCAGTATCCTGGAGCCTCACCTGCAGAATACTGCCCTCAGGTCCTTGGAGCTGGGCTCAGGCCAGCGAGGATCGGGGTTAGAACCAGTGGCGTGGGCTCTGCCCTGCTGGGCACAGCACGAGCCTCCTGAGTGCTGGCCCTGGCCCGTGGGATGCCCGCCTGCCTCTCCTGCGCGATGGCCGTGAAGTCGTGCGGCTCCACCCCCAGCTCTGGAGTGGCAGTGGAGGCGGTCACCTGGAAACGTGGTCTGGTGTGGGCTGGGCTGTGACACCCTGAAGGCCATGTTCCCGTTCTGACCGGCACCCAGGCTGGGTCCTGGCTTGTGATGAGGCCCTGTGCGGACATTGTCAAGTTCAGAAGGGGCCACACGGATTGGGGCGGGTCCTCAACTCCACACCTGGTGCCCTTCTTAAGAGGGGGAGGCCCGAAACAGAGAGGAGGCCATGAAGATGCAGGCAGGGCTGGAGCGGGGGCCACAGGCCAGGGACACCTGGAGCCAGCGGAGGGGGCAGCAGCAGGAAGATCTTCCCGAAGCCCCCAGAGGGAGTGTGACCCTGCCGAGACCTCGGCTTCAGGCTCCTGGCTGCAGGACTCTGGGGGCCACGTACCTGGGGCCTTCAAGCACCCGTTTGTGCTGGAGTTTTACTGCAGCCCTGCGGAATGACTCCTCGTCTTTCTGCACTTGCTTCTCATGGGCAAAACCCTCTTTTTCCTACGGTCACCTCCGCCCCTGGAATCTCCTAGCAGGTGGTCAGTGCCCCTTGAATGTCCATTAGGTGCATGGGCAGGAGCCATGCCGAGGAGGTCCTGCCCAGGAGGATCACAAGTTTGAGAACAGCCTGGTGAAACTCAGGAGAACCTGCCTCAAAATAAATAATAACCAGAACTGGGGGGTGTGGCTCAGTGGTAGAGCAGTCCTGGGTTCAATCCCCAGTGCCACACCTCGCACGCAGACACACACGCGTGCACACACACACACACACATCAGCACGCAGACACACACGCGTGCACACACACACACACACAGACACACACACACACACACATCAGCAGCAGCAGCAGCAGCAGCAGCTCTCTTGTTAAAATTCAGGGGAGGGGTCCATCTCATGGAGACCCAGGCCCCTCTCTACTGGCACAGGTCACCTCTTCGTCATCATGAAGAAAGCCTGGGGGAGCGCCGAGGTGTGGCCCTGCGTCCTGCTCCCTCTCCTCCTCTGGTGAACAAGGCTCCGGCTGCGGCATTGCTGGGTGAAAAGGTGCTCTCAGGTCTGTGCCTTTTGACATTCTCTGCGCTTTGCCAAATCTCACTCTGGAAGAAATTGTGCTTTGGCCAGCCCCCAGCCAGACCAGAGGGCCTCTTTTCCCACTTGGGCTGGTGCCCAGAAGAGCCAGGGATTAGGTTCCTCTTAATCTTTGCCAATTTGCTTAAAGAGAACCAGGTGTAAATCTCCTTGAGGTCCTAATCTGCAGGCATCTGATTGCTATTGAGCTTGGAGGTCTTTTCATATGTTTATTGGCCACTTATGTAAATGTGTCTGGAACATTTATGAAGCCATTTAGAAGCAGGCCGCCTCCTGCAGCCAGAGGCCTGGACACAGGGACAGGGCAGGACAACCAAGTTCGGCCCTGGACTGCCTGGCAGAAGGGCCAGTTTCTGGGTCCCAGGAGCCCTCCATTACGCTCCTGTCGTCCATCTGCTGCCCCTCTGAGCTCTCTGAACCCTTCCCCCTGGTGGACATGGTCCTCAGGATGAGGAGGACAGTGTGGCAAGGCCAGCTCCAGGAAACGGACACTTCAACATGCAACTCTGCTCCAGGCCAGAGAATTCAAGTTGGAAGTGGGAGTCCAGCTCAGGAACTTTAAACAAAAACACATTTAAAACAAAACCCACCATCAGCAAATATGGCGGCAACTTGGCCAACACTTCCAAAGACACTTCCACCTCGTCTCCGCTCAAGGGCACCTCTAGAGGTGGAAAGTGGGCTGGTGGCCCACCCAGGACTCCTGCAAGCTGTGGTGTTGGGTGAGTGGACAGACAGTAAAGGAATGACTTCTGGGCACCCTGTCCCAGGCCATCCACTTACTGCCCTGTCCAGGAAATGGTCCTGACCACAGGACCATGCCTGGCTGCCTCCAGCACAAAGGGCTGCCAGCCCTATTTTCTTGCCTTCCCCAAAGCTTCCCCGAGACTGACCCCATCCTAGTCACCTCCAAGGACAACTGGGCCAAAGTTAGCCGTCCACCCTTGGTTCCTGCTCTTCACCTTTCCTCCTCTTGACAAGTTAAATCACTCCAGTTTTACACAATTATTTTTTGATTAGTCACGCCGAGCCCATTAAATGGAAGATCGACTTTTTCATAAAACATGCAGAAAAATCTTGGATTATTAATTTCAAAATTAAAAATTGATGATTCTGGTGATGAAATGCATCGTTTGTTCATAAGATTCATCATGTGTCAGGGGACAGAGAGTTTTCGACA